>NW_004567104.1:35789593-35793613 GCF_000260355.1 Condylura cristata
CTTTTTTTTTTTTTTATCTCAGGGGCTTTGTGAACTTGCTGGCCCCACCCTAGTGACTATTGCTGGGAACAAGCCTCCAGGCCTATGCTGTGGGGTGGGTGAAAGGGTTGCAAGCCTTGCAGCTGCCCCAGTCACAGATCACCAGATTTTCCTCCCCACCTCCTGGGCTCTATGTGCCCACTTGCACAGTCTTTTTCCACAGCTTGGGTTCCACTCACTGAGCCAAATGAGCAGGAAGCCTCTGTCTGCGGCACTAGAGCCTGGGCACCCCCCCCCCCCATCAGAGTTGCAGGGTTCTGCTTATCCTGTCTGTGGTGCTTTGGGATAGGAGTTCTGTTATCGGCACTCCCCAGTCGCTGATTCTCCCTCAGTATCTTCTTCTAGTGAGTCCAGGGTGTTCTCATTTGGGTTGAAACTCGTAGTATGTAAGTCTATAGTTCGTTTTTGGTCCTAAATTCCTGCATGGACGCAGTGATGTCGGCGTCTTTACCTTGCAGTCATCTTCCTTACAGAATCCGCAGTGTATATCCTTTTAACTTACAAATTTAGATGATACTACATTTCTGGAGAACATTTTCTATTATGCCTCTTCACTTTTTCTTAGACCCCTGGTTTTTCTTGAACATATATACTATTTTCTTATGTCAGGAAGTTTGATCTTTTCTTTCTTTTTGAAACCCAAAGCTATCAAAGGCTAATTCTTCATATGTCAATAGCAGGAGCACATGAATGCAAGTTTAATTGCCAAAGAACTTTTTAAAGCTTTCCTGATGTCACATCCATTAACATCTTATAGTCAAAGCACATCTTGCAGTCAAGCCTCAAGTTAGATTTTTTTAGTTCAGTTCTTTCACCATGACAGGGGTGGATACACACACACAAACATATGTATGTATGAATATGTACACATACATGTGTCTGTATATAAAAGTACTGCAGGAGGTTGAACATTGAGAATATGACTGATCTTTCATAGTTTCATAGTTAAGCAGAGATTCATCCCTATGCAAAGACTCCCAAATTTCATCCACACAGGGTTATAGATACAAAGTCTTAAATGCAATTACTTGTCATTCAGAAATATATAAGCTGATTAATAGTTTACCACAATTCAAAGTACAGTGACGTAACAAGGGTGGGAAAATTATAAACCTTCCCATTCAAAATAAGTCATAATGTGATGCACATATTGATTAATAGTCCATGGAAATTTTGTTCTCCTACTGGATAAATATTGCCAAACACCTCTTCCTAAGAAGAGGCAATGACTTTTGATTAAGACTTTCTCTGTTCTCTGAGAATGGTTCCCTGGTCCATTGTGCTCCACAGCTTCTTTTCTGTCCTCTAGGAGGGCTTTCCTCTTACAGAAATCTCCTCGATCACTCCTGAAGTACTCATTAGAGAATAATGTTTTTTCTTTGGACTGATTTTTGAACTTGCTTTCTTATAGAGAAAGTAGGAGACTCACAGGTCTTTTTATATCTTGACTAATTTTTAACTCTCTTAAAGTCTATAATAGAGAGATTTTGCCAATATAACTCAAAATCTATTATATTTTTTTATGTCTTTGATTCTAGTCAGTGTATATTGCACTAACTACAACCCAAGTTTTATTTCTTTCCCTGCAACATGCCTTTCATTTTAACTGTAATTTCGGTTTCCCTGGGTATGTAATATGTATATGAATACTTATACTTAATAAGCTTTCTAAGGGTCTTCTACCTTTTTTCCCAGCAGAAAAAAATCTGAAGTGGTATAGTATGTTAATTTAACACTTTCATAGGTTTAATAATGGTAGGACAGTCACTTAATTTTGTCATATTCTGAAGTTATACCTTATTGAAAGTTTCAGATAATTATTCTTTTCTTTGACATGGTATGTTAATAAGCACATATTTAAAGATAATGTAAAACAGTTTAAATTTATTATTACTGTTTCTGAGTTCTTCACATTTCCTTTCAACTTTGTCAACTTTGTTTTTACCCTGTCCAGGTGTTTTATTGTTGTTGTTGTTTTCTGATTTACAGTTTATTAAATGCAGTCTGCATTGGCAATCTTAGAATTTCCATAGCCTACCTCAAAATCTTCTCAATCACTATGATAAGCTTATTAGATAAATATTCTGTTGTCTTCATTTTCATGAGTGACAGTTTTACCAAATATTTAGTGACTATATGGCATAGGTTGAAAATTGTCCCACTTGTAAGTTTTCTCATAAATTTTCTAGCCCCCATTATAGTGAGCTTGCAACCTACTCCCCAGTTCCCAACACTAACACTGATTTTAGGTTTAGATTGTAGTAACACTCCTTGGTGGCAATTGTCAGGATAATGCTACATAACCAACAACTCCATTCACTCAAAGTAATAAGCACATTTCCTTATCTAAGCAACTGTGGGTTGTCTGTATTTTGGTTCATCTACACTGGGTTTGTTTCCAGCTTCAGATTAAATTCAGATTTGCACAGTGGCATTCTCATTCTTTTTGAACCAGAAGCTATCTAAGGCATGATTTTCTTATGACTAAAAACCAGAGTTCAGGAAGGCAAACTCAAACATGCAAACATAATACAATGTTTTGCTTATATCACATATGCTAATGTCTTATTGGCAAAGCAAATTAATTGGCCAACTTAAAATAAAGAAATGAGTAATCAAACTCTGTTTACCACCAAAGCATGTAAAATTTTTGTTAGCTTTTGCTTTTATTTTCATTTCTTGCAAGATATTTTTTAAATCCCTCTTAAGTTTTCTTTTTTGATCAAGAATTATTATTTAGAAGTATCTTATTTAAACTCTACATATTTGGGAAATTTTCAGTTAACTTTCTATTATTGATTTATAGTTTGATTCCACTATCATCTGGGTTTAGATACTCTAAGGTTTCTATTATTTTAAACTTCTTAAGGTGTATTTTATGGCACAAAAAGGCATGACTTGTCTTGGTGAATATTCTACGTGAGCTTGAGAAGTGTATGTTCTGATGTTGGTGGATGAAGTCGTTCATAGATGTCAACTGTATCCAGTTGGTGATGTTATTGAGTTCAGTTATGTCTTTACTGATTTTCTGCCTGCTCATCTGTCCTGTTCTGAAACATGGCTTTTGAGATTTCTAACTATATTTGTAGATTCTTCTCTTCTCCTGATAGCTCTATTAATTTTTGCCGCACTTGATTTGTTGTATTACTCAGTGTACACACATTAATAACAACATCTTCTTGTTGATATAACAAGCGGCCCCTTCATCATTATGTAGTGGTCTTCTTTATCCCTGATAACTTTCCTTATGTTAAAGCTGGATTTTTCTGAAATTAATATAGATTACATGCTTCTTTTTGATTACTTGGATTTGTCTGAAATTAATGTAGATTACATGCTTTTTTTTGATTACCAATGGATGTGTTTTTCTCCATCCGCTTACTTTTAATGTGTATATATTTTTTATAATCATGTGTTGTTTAACAACTTTTTTGTCAATAAAATGCAGCATATAGAATGGTGATTCCAGTGAACCGTAATGTACAACTTAGCTGTGTAGAAGGCTATAGCATCTAGGTTTGATTCATTATACTCCGAAATTTGTTCAATGATGAAATTTTCTAACAACACATTTTTGAGAACATATCCCCATCATTAAGGAATTCATGGTTTATTTATTTAAGGTGGGTGGTTTCTTGTAGACTAAATATGGTTATGTTATCTTTTTTTGTTCTGCTTTAACAATGTCTTTATTTAGTGAAATCAGATCATTGATAAATTATATGCTACAGTTGTAATATATATTATATAATTATATATATAAAATTATATATTATATATACATAATTATGTATCATAACTATTAACCCCTTCCTTTTATCCTTCATATCACAGCTGTCATTCTTTTCCCTTATATCTAAAAGTATACATAGCAGATGGATCAATAGATGATATGTGTAAAATACATAATTAAATACATTTTAAGATTTATTTATGCATACAGAACTGGGGTACAGGCCAGAGGTGTGGGGGGTGAGATTC
>NW_004567104.1:35794608-35796085 GCF_000260355.1 Condylura cristata
GCTGCGCCACCAGGGAGGGCCTCTCTCAGCACTTTTAAGGGTGTACTTTGCTTGCTTCTTACTTGGTTTCTGAGAAGTCAAACACAATTCTTATCTTTGTTCCCCTATTCATAGGTTGTATTTTTTTCCCTTCTATTTTTAGTATAATTGTATTCAGAATTTATGGTTTTGTAACTTGAACCAGTGACTCTGAAAATGATACACCAAAATTTAGGGGTTTATGATATTTACCCTATTTGTTTAAGGAATCTTCATACTGTTTTCCATAGAAGGGGGCACAAATTTTGCATTCTTAGCACAATGAATGGATCTTGCTTTTTGTCTATAACCTCAACAACATATGTTGTTTTTATTCTTTCTTCACGTGGGTCATTCTTACGGGAATGAGGTGACAATTCATTGTGATTTTGATTTACATTTCATTATAATGCTAGATGTTCAACTTTTTTTTTTTTTCTTGTGCTGTGGGCCATCTGTATTTCTTTGGAAAATACAACAATATATAACTCGAGACTGTGAAAAAATATGGTGGTTACAACAGAGTGAGGAGGGGAGTGGTATAGAGGACATGAAGTGACAGGGTATTGTCAGGTGGGCCTTGTGAGAAGCTAGTGAGGCATGGACACATAGTAAGGCCTGAAGTTGTCCTCCCAAACTTACACATTTTTGTAAATAAATGAAAAATCACTAACATTTGGTTTAAAATCAATGTGCGTGTCAGAACCAACGGGCCCCACAGGCTGTGAGGGATCCAAAAGGAGATGGGGGCCCTTGAGAGCTCAGCCAGCACCTTCACAGCTCATCCTGTCCAGATTTTCATGGGCCAGCCCACCACTGGGGAGCCTGCACCCAGCCTCCCACTGGCCACCTCAATGCCGGCCTTTGGAAGTGAGGACTGGCAGTGGATGCAGGTGGAAGCCGATGCTGCTCCTCTGCCAGGCCATGGCTCAAGCAGAGCAGTACTCTGGGGGTCCAGGGTATTTGTTTATTTATGCATAAATAAGTAAATCTAAAAAAAAAGTAAAGATGGGTTATTTCATCTAAATTATTAAAAATGTGATTAAAATTAAAGAATTAAAGTTTCATTTTTTTTCTCATCCATTAGATTGGCAAAATGTACTAGTGATAAAATACTTTGTTTTTGGTCAGTTTTTGGGGAAATAGATACTGTTTTATATTGATGCTAAAAGTATATTATAGCTATAAATGTAAAATGGTATACAACCCTATGGAGGAAAGTCTGGTAATAAATGACAAAACTATGTAACTCAGCAATCTCATTTCTAGAAATGTACCATAAAGATACACCTTTAGAATGCATTCACTAAAATTTCATTATTCATTATGTTATTTAACAACAAATTATTAGAAAGGTACCTATGTCCAATAGTTGGTAATAAGGCTTATCACTAATATATCCACAAAATTAAATAATACATAAGCATGTAAAAGAATAATCTCCATGAAATGCTATGAC
>NW_004567104.1:35796250-35798059 GCF_000260355.1 Condylura cristata
ACGATAACCCAGAGAATGATTAAATTTGTTACATACTTGTTTAAAAACACGTAAACAAATTTGATAAGATAAAAAAATTAATGACCGTTGAATATTTTATAGAGATTTGACATTTAAACCATGCTATTATTTTTATGATAAAGAAATGCTACTTCAACAAAGAACTGAAATAAATTGAAAATTTAATACTACTAGTAAAAGCATATATAATTGCATAACAAATTGATCATATAAACACAGAAAAAGAAAATAATCTACTTTGTATAAAATTATCTGAAATGTTCCCAGAGGAATATCTTCTAAAAAAAAAAATGAGTCTTATGTTTAATTAATAGTTTTGTTGGTGGTCAGAGTAAAAGTTTGATCAGTCTGAAATGTTTATTCTAAATTGTTTGATTGGACAAATAGGTACAAATATTGGTACTGATGAAACTATATTTGCTCCCATCTGTAAACAACATTGAATGGGAAGAGAAGAAAAATATGATGGTGTTAGATTTGAATTAGAGTTATCAACATGAATTAAAAGCTTTTAAAATACATATTTCTTAGCGATGTCCACTGACAAAACTATTAGCAATAGTATATTAGTCACGATGAACATACATAATGTCACTGAGATCTTGATTTCTATCATTTTCCTCTAAAAGGAGCTAGAGCTGCTAGTTAATGGCTGGCTTCAGCTGAACAAGGTGAGTCTGAGAAATTTTTTATGTCAGGGAGTAAGAAGTCCTCAGAAATTAATAGGGGTATGTCAAGAAGACAGTAAAGCATTTTTGAGGGGTCTCCCATTCACCAAATCTAGATAATTTGAGCCTCAAAAAATAAATGATAGAAATTTAGCACACTGCATAAAAAAATGTATCTATGGATCCAATACTTCATAATTTTCAAAGGACCAGGGAAGAAGAGATTGAAGGGAAAACATTATATAAAAAAGTGCCAACTAATAAATAAAGGAAGAAAGTTAAAATTAAAAAAATAATCATTTTGCAACCAACATTTTAGGAGTTGATTCAGGCATGGGTCTTTAGTTAGTGCTAAAACCACTGTTTTAAATACTGGTATGAACAGAATAGTTGGTAGGTCACAATATGTGATTTCACAGATCAGTTATGAGTCATAAAAGGGAAAAGAAAATAAAAATTACATGAGAAATTTGGTGAACACTACTTTTACCAAATGATCAAATAGAATATTACCAGCAGCAGGATAAACTAACATTGTTCATCTCCTGATTATGATTCACTGAAAATGATTCAAAGCCATCTATGTAGTATTCTTGCTAAAAATATTTTACTTGGATTTAATCATGAGCAGACAATCAAATTCAAATGAGAAACATTCTACAAATAAATGGCTTGCATTTATCAAAAATATTAGTGTCATGAAAGAAAAAAAAAAACACCAATTCTTGATTATAGCAGACAAGAGAGTGATAGCAATTAAAAACTGAATGCATTGATTGATTCCTGGAAAGAGGAGAAAGAATTACTGTGATGTTATTGAGAAAATATGATAAATTTGAATATGTATGGTATGTGAAAATAACAGTAATAAATCAACATTTAATTCCTTTAATGTAAATATTGTATTAAGGTTACGTAAGTGAACATTCCAAGTCTTAGGAGTTTAATACTTAATTATGGATGGCTAAGTGTTTGATAATGGTTAAGTGTAAGTTAAATATATGAGGGGCCCTCCCTGTTGCTACAACAAGTTAAAGCACAACACTATGAAGCTAAAACAGCCAATGCAGCACAAGTTCGATCCCCAGCCCAGAGAGTGACCCATATGGCATGGCAGACC
>NW_004567104.1:35798226-35799355 GCF_000260355.1 Condylura cristata
TACATTTTAGCACTTTTTCTAAAATAAAAATTTAGAGAAAAAGGATACTTCAAAAGCCAAACAAATTCATAAACATTTTTGTTGCATTAGAAAGTCAGGAAAATATTTATCTTTTTTGGAATTTAGGGGAGTGACATGTTGATGACATGCTGATTTTCAATATTAGTGAGAACCAGGATAAAATTACAAAAGCAGAGATGATACGAGCAATCATAAGCAATGGCCAGAGCGATTAGAACTAACATTCTCTAAGCTGCAAATCCTACATTCAGAATACAGTTTGGAGATACTCCTTCCTGTTTTCAGAAAGGAATCCCATTCCTTAGAGAAGTCGTGTACATGTTAACCAAATGAGTTCACCAAGAATAAAATATGTTTCTATGGTACCTGGCAGTGGTGGAATTGGTGGGACAGAGAGAGTGGTACAAATAGTTCTCATTTTTGTTAGTGTTTTTTTTTTTTTTTTTCCTCCACCTCTGAATTAGTACAGTGGAGAATTTCTTCTATATCAAAGATGCTCTTGGTTCTAGAAGACTAAGTAAATTATGATGGCAGGAGCGGAGTATAGAGCCTAATGTTTAAAGGGAAGTGATAAAGGCAAGTATGCCAGACTGTGGACTTCTCCAGTGAACACACTTTTAGGGTTGGTTGACTGTGACAGAATTCTGGGTTATGATGAACATAGACATCTCCTGATGCTCTGCTGCTGCTTCATTTTTCTTAACTGAATATAATATGATATCAAGAGCTTCTGCAAATATCTGGCAACCATCATATTAAGGCTAACAGAAGCTACCCTGATTATTGAGTCACTAAATCAAGTCTATAGTTAACTACTTCTAGACATCTACTTTTTTTTTTTTTTAAAGATTTATTTAGTTATGCATACAGAACTGGGGTACAGGCCTGAGGTGCAGGGGCAGTGAGAGGATTCACTAGAGACAGAGTGGGGAACAGAACAGGCTGACTGACTAAGTACACTGCTGAGGGGAGCAGCAGACTGGCCAGGAGAGGTCTCTGTGCCATGTGGATCACCCCCAGAGTGGGGTTCAAACTTGTGCTGCAGTGGCTTAAGCTTCTTAGTGCTGTGCTTTAACCCGCTGCGCCACCAGGGAGGGTCTTGGGTATC
>NW_004567104.1:35799940-35801027 GCF_000260355.1 Condylura cristata
AAAAAAATAATAATTTACCATTGGTTGCAATAACCCAAATTTCAGGAGCCTCCCACCTTAAAATAATTGTATCTACCATGCTTGCACCCACAACCAAAGTTTAAAAGGACATTTATTTGTTAAAGCCACTGTATTTAGTTCATTTCACTGGGGTAAGATAAAAAATGGCCAAAACCTAACAGAGAATGTGAGTAATTATTCAGCTTAAGTATCCACTGTGTTACTTCCCTCAGGAATCAGTGTAACCAAATATACTAGAAAACCAACAATGATAAGCCATCTTGTACAGGTATAAAATAAAAATTGTAAGCTCGAAATTAATTGAGCTATGTCAGATGTAAAGAAGCAGCAAAGAGCATGAGGAGGGAGAAAGAAAACAGGGTGGAATTTAACATAGACCTGCATTCCCCATATTAATTACCTGAAATCACAGAAGGTCAGGTATGTGGTGTGAAGCAAAATGATGGTGAGGAAGTGACCTTCTGTGAGTAAGGTTGAAAAGAGAATGCACAGTATGGTCAAGTGTTTAGAACAGGAGCTGTCAAGTAATTATTCTGAAATTACGCTGTTTTCAGTTGAGAATTTGATGGAAGGGGCCTTCTTCAGAGTACTTAATAAAATATTTAAAAGTTATTATATGACAACTTGCAAAAAACAATAAATCCTGATGAGGACAGTTGATCCTGAGACCTAGCCAATATTAAAGTTCTTGCCAAAGCAGCCCTGACATTTGGCTTCATCACAAAGGCAATCCCATAGTTGCAGAAGCATCTGCTCTCCTACTTACTGCTTATGTTAAAATGAAAGCTACTCAATGAAATATTTATAAGTATCACTTCCACTGGTGGCTAGATGGAAATAAAATGGCGAGAAACCAAATTTCTAATAAATATATGAATAGCCACTCAGTTGACCACTCTTTGACATGAGCATCATTCACAATTCCTACTTCTTTTCCAATATGTGTTTCTTTTCAGAAAAATAGAATATTTTAGTTCTCTACTTCTTAGTGTCCAAAATAAATGAGGTCTGTCAAATAGACAACAGTAATCAATTGAAGTTTTTCCACTTTAAAAATGAGATTGTT
>NW_004567104.1:35801287-35814846 GCF_000260355.1 Condylura cristata
ATATATATATATATTGTCAGATAGAGTTATAGGTGATGTGATTAGATAAGCAACTTTCATCTTCCTAAAGCTTACCTAGAGGAGGTAAAAGGAGGTTAAGTAAAATGTAAAAATAAAATGTGCTATTTCTTGGTAGCATGTATAATCAGGCTAGCTGGTTCTTGCCATGAAACCAGTCTCAGCAAAGACTCACATTTTAGAAATTAAAAACAATTTGTTCATGTATTATAGTATTTATATGTGATGTGGTAACATACATCTGGACAGGTAAGAACCTATATCTCTGAATCATATATCATGCTGTAAACCAATGTTAATGAATTAAAAACAACTCAACAAATGAATCTGAATTCTAACATAAAGCAAAACTGTTAGAACTACTTTCTTTGGCTTTCTGGGTCAAAACCTTTCATGAGTATTTTCTTTTACTTTGTAAACTTTTTAAAACAACCTTCCTTTCACCCTGCATATTCAGGTTTGGGATACCTGTTCCCTCCCTTTTTGTCTCAGTTCCTTATGTCATGGATCATGTTAGCCACTCTGGCTTCCACCTTTATAGTTTGGTGGATTGAAGGGTCAGGTATTAAACATATTGTGGTTAATGTATTTTTATAGGCCTCTACAAAGAAGACAAGCATGGATTTATAATACCTTTCACTCTCAACCAATCTCTTTAATTTTCATTCCTCTTTAGAGTGAAATTCACATAGGGTCATTTCAAGAATCTTTCCAAATTCACCTTTGTATTGTCCACCCAAGTTCCATCTAAAAGTTGTATGAACTTAGAAAATGTTTATTTTTTATAGCAGAGGAACCTGGTAAGGATAGATTATCTTGTTCTTTCTTTGAGTTTGGCCTTAGGGGGGAAAAAAAAAACAATACAGTTAAAATGAAACAAGGCATCATACCCTCAAATGCAATAACCCTAGAATTTGCCAAATAAATTTTAATTAGAATAGTTTGAATCTCTACCACAATGTTTCAAATTTTTCACAACAGGCATCCAATTACAGTATTTCCCAAACTTCCAGAAGGACACTTTCAATTGCTTGCTATTTATTTTACTTGTCTGACAGCTGTCAACTCCCCATTATGTCCAAGTATCATCTACTCTTCTCCTAATTCAGTCTCTCTTTTACTCAGCCTCCATAAGCACCTTTAGAACCTCCTCATCCTCCTACACCTTAGCCTTTATTATGTAGATAATATCAGTTATTTTGTTAGCATTTGTTCCTACTTTACTCATTACTTGGATTCTCCTGGAAAAGAGGGTGTGTGGTGACATGAAGAGGCTATGGAGGAGTGCCAGTAGCTAGCACATGTAACTTAATAACATTTCTTTTAACCCTGTCACAGCTGAGAAAATTATGGTAAGGGTGAGAGGAGGCATGATAACATTTCTGAATACCTACTGTGTGTTACAAACTATAGTAGCTGATTTTTTTTTCAGATACCTATTTTTTTAATTTTACAATAGTTTATTTTTACATATTTTTGTGCATTTTTCCATCTCAGTTGTAATCCCCTTGGGTGTCCCATCACCAAATCACCATGTGCCATCACCATAGTCCAGTGCATTTCCCTCACCCTGATGTTTTTGATCCCATTCCCCACTCCACCCCCACAAAATGTCTCTGGTATAAAGCTGTTCATTATTATCATTTTTTCTTCCCTGGTCCGTTATATTCCTACTATGAGAGAAACCATCCAGTATTTTTCCTTTTCTTTCTGGCTTATCTCACTAAGCATTATCTTTTTCAGTTCCATCCATGTTGCTGCAAAGACATGTGATTTTTTTGGTTGCTGAGTAATATTCCACTGTGTATATGTACCACATCTTTTTAATCCAGTCATTCATTTTTGGATATTTGGGCTGTTTCCATCCATGTCTTTCCAATTGTGAATGAAGCAGCAGTAAACATGGGGGTGCAGGTATCTTTTTGAATTAGTGTTTTTGTGTCTTTTGGGTAGATACCAAGGAGTGGGATTGCTGGGTCATATGGAAGCTCCATGTTTAGCTGTTTGCGGAACCTCCAAACAGTTTTCCATAGTGATTATGCTAGTTTGCATTCCCACCAGCAGTGCAGGAGAGTTCCTTTTTCTCTACATCCTCACCAACATTTGTTGTTACTAGTTGTTTGAAGATGTGCCATTCTCATTGGGGTGAAGTGGTATCTCATTGTGGTTTTAATTTGCATCTCCCTTATTACGAGTGATGTTGAACATTTTTTCATATGCTTGTTGGCTGTCTGCATTTCCTCTTTGGAGAAGTATATAGTAGCTGATTTTTATAAATTATGTCACTTAGTGGAAGCTTGACATTTAGAAACATTAAATGCAATGATCTCCATATGTATGGACCAAGCATTTTGAGGGAACTGTGCATTTATTTTGTGAGCTAATATTAATATTTATGCTAGCCATGAAGTCAAAGAAAAATGTTTGAAGAAAAAAATCTTTAAACTTTTTTAGAAGATGTTCTTATCAAGACACTGGATGGATGATTACATGACCTTTCTAAGTGGCAGACTTTGGTAAAGATAAGTCTTTGATAAAGATAATAGTGAATGAGATTCTGTTTTCAGTGTGCTTCCATCCACCCCACCCTTTTCTCACCTACTCAGTAAAGTATGTAGGATGTGAAAGCTTTACAAATACTAAGAAAAAAAAAGTTCTTTTGTAGGTAAAAAACAAAAGTTTCCTCCATCATATATTATTAAACATAACACATTATTTATGTCAAAACTCAAACATACTTAGGTTCAAAAAATAGAAGTAGCAAATGACCATACTTGTTAAGTAACTACTAAGTGCTTAGAGTTTTTATAAGTGGGCCAGCAGAAAAAGCACCTGTCCTGTGGAGCAGGTTTCAGATAACAAACAAAGAAGATACATAATAAAACATGTGGTAGTAAAATTGGATTGGGGGTGGGGGGAAAGCTGTGGGAGTGTTGGGAGGGTAGGTGGAGGGTGAGTTGGTGAAGGTCATTGAGAAGTTGTGATGCTGGTTGGCTCTTGGGCTGTGTGTGACTAGTGCAAGACTCCTCACAACCTGCCCTGTCCTTGGCCCCTGTATGCTCTTTACCTGCATTTCCCATAGTGGGAGCTATTTTTAAGGACTCAGCCGTGAGACCATATTGTGTACTGAGACAAGCTGGAACACAGTTAAGACCATTATATAAGCTCTCAAGATTCTGGCAGGGGGTTTGGGTGGAAAAGAAATCTACTCCTTTTGCAGTGGTTCAAGACAAGCTCATATGAAACTTCCCTACCTTATTAATTGCCCTTCCCCACCCCAACTACCACCATCACCACTCTGGAGTGGTGTGCCTCTTTTTCCCATTTCTCATGGCCCTCAGTATGTAAAGCCAGTTTACAAATCACAGAGGTGTTGCCGTTTTAGAGAACATTTTCAAGAAGAACCTTCCTGAAGAAGTGATAGTTGAGCATACCCTAAGTAGAGAAGTAAGCCATGCAGGAAGAACACTTCAGGGAGGAGATCTACAGGGAAGGCCCTAAGCAAGTGCATGAGTGGGAGCAAATAAGATCAAGGAGGGAAGGAGGGACCATGTCAGGTAACGGGCTTTGATCTTATGCTAAAGTGATGGAAAGTCATTACAGTGCTTTCAGCAAGGGTGTAACATGATCAGATTAATGTTTTAAAAGGATCACTCTAGCTACTGTGCAGAAAATAGCTATTGGGGGCAGGAGTATAGGAGCTCAGGAAGCTATTGCAATAATCCACAAGGGAGATGTGACCAAGAGGCTTTGAAAATGACTTTTTGAAAGTACATTCCAGACTGTGGCTGTAAAAAATAAGAACATCTTGTTCTCTAGGAGGGGCCTATTGGAGTTAGCTATAGGCCAGACTATATACTGGTTCTTGATGTTTTTGAGAGTAACTGATAGCTGTAGAATGGCCTTCTGAGATTGAGGCAGTGACATAGCTAGAATGTACCTTACTAGAACTGTAAATGAGCACCTATTTAGGGAGGTGTAACTTTACTGGGATAAGTATATATTCATTATAGGAGGTTGGTAGGGATAGTAGAGAGGAAGGGTAACAGGAAGGCAAGCCCATACTATTTTGCTTATTTTAAATATTTGCCTCTGGAACCCTCTGTCACCTTGTCTGCTTTGCATATTTCCTTGATTGTAGTCTACCCTTTCACGTTTGATCTTCAGTATTACCTTAGTTCCTTAAAATGTGTCAGAGTTCCACACACTTATGATTAGATGATTAGTGTTATAGCAGTATATGACCGTCTCTGAAATTAGGCATACACATACATATGCATATGCACACACATATGTGCATAGATATATGTGCATACACACATACAGGTATATGTATGACTTTACATATCTATGTGTATATAAAGTATGCTAGCAGGTTAAGAGATTAAAGCCTTTGGCCAACCACTGCAAAGAGCAGCCACACATTCTGTAAGAAATGTTGGTTCAGGCTCCATGTGAGTCTGAGCATCTCAGAAGTTTAAAACTTCTACTAAAGAATGTTCCCAGATGTAATTACTATTTTAAACACATTATTTCATATGCAAGAAGCGTTGATACCTGCTTGCTATTGAGGTCATCAGAGCTTTAATATTTAATGAAGTGAGATATAGTGTCAGATGTACTGGCAATCTGGTTTTATGTCTTGAATTCAGAACCATCTTTCTGGGTGATCATGCACAAACAAAAATAACTTGACTTTCTAAGCCTCAAATTTCTCATCTAAAAATAATGTGGATCAAGTGATCTGAAAAGTCCTTTTCCATTCTAGCTTTCTGTCTTTGGATGAACAGAATCTTGTGGTAGACTTAAATCAGAAATATTGAATTTTTTTCCTATTTTATTCCCTCTGTGGCTTTCCTCTCTCTTTTTTTACTTCAGTACCCATTTTCTCTAGCTCAGCTTATGCCAAACTTGAAACAAAGAGCTCCAAGATAACTTTCTTAGTAATTTCAGACTGAACTGTCCTCTTCAAGGAACCTGTAAGACTATGTATTACTACCTGAAAGTTTGTGTGACCCCCTATTCATTTATTGATGCCTTAATTCCCAATGTGATAGTATTAGAAGATGGGTTTTTGAGAAGTGATTAGGTCATGAAGTTGGAGTTTAATGAATGAGATTAATGCTCCTATGGAAGAGTCGGACTTCATTTTCATTTCCATGTGTATGGATAGGTGGAGAAATCAAAAGTCTGAAACTTAAATAAGATCCTCACTATCCATGCTGTTCTCCAATCTTGGGCATCCAGTCTTCAGAGCTGTGGGAAATAAATCTGTGTTTTTAATAGCCACTCAGTGCTTAGAATTTTATAGTGTCAGCCCAAAAGAACTACTCCACTGAGTTTGGGTAAAAGAAAAGAGGAGAAAAGATTTGCGAATTGTATGGGATGAAAAAAGCAAACTCAGTTTAGGGTGTGTGGGTTTAATGGAAAAAGGAGAATCTCTGGGATCCTAATTAGTTGTGATGATCAATCTCTGGTGCTGTATCAGTAAAGATTGGGGTGACTTAACTGTATTGTTCCTGGACTCAATTCTTTATTTTGGGTATTTATTTTTCTTCTAAGTTGAGTTAAAGTTGAGTCAAATTATCAATAATGTAAAATATTTTTATATAAACAGGTTCAGAGCCTCAAGGGAGAAAGAGAAAATATACCAACGTGGCATTAATGTTTTCAGACATGGGTCTGAGGGATAATTTTTTTCATTCTTTTCACTTCTCAGTACTTTCCAGGTTTTTTTTTTTTAATTATTTTTATTTTTGCTAGACTTGAAAGTACTTCTCAGTACTTTCCAGGTTTTTTAAAAATTATTTTTATTTTTGCTAGACTTGAAAGTACTTCTCAGTACTTTCCAGTTTTTTTTAATTATTATTATTTTTGCTAGACTTGTCTTAGTAAACTAAAAATTTCTACCATAAATTCACTGATATTCTCACCCCTCCCTTCTTTATTCTCTCCCTTATCAATGAGAATAATTATAATATTTCTATAACAATATAGCTTTTACATTCAGGAACCTACTGAGAAAGTGCAGTGTTTATTATACACTTAGCCTTGAACTTAATGATGCTCATTTTGAATTTTCTTGCCTTCAGTGTAAAGGAACATTCTGTAATTATTTCACATAGTGGGTCCTTTACAGGAGTTTCAAAATACTTGATTTAATAGATTAGTTTTCTTCTTCATCTGAGTGTAAATTATTAGTGTGTGTATATATAATCTAGTTTGTGTACACACATATGTGTGTGTGTATACATTTCACAAAATTCCTTTCTGTCATAGCAGAGTACTATATCTTATGTGCATTTATCTGTAAAATGCATGTATCTGTAAAATGACTTTCTTTCACATCAGAGTATGCCAAAATGTCTGCCCTAGTAATTAGCAATTTATAGTTGCAGAAACTAAATATTATTGGATAGTTTTCTGAAATTCCTTGCATTGCTTTCTTGTTTTTGGTACTCAAACCTCTATAAGATATAATTTTAAATCAGGAATATTGTTTCCATAGCAGCATGACTCCTGGGCACTCATATCCAGAATTGCAGCCACTTCTGACAACTTACGCTTGATGCCTTCAGATGAGAACAGATGGCTAAGTAGTCTACTTCAACTATCAGAATGATCTGGTCAAATAATCTTTTTCCTTCAAAACTATCCTTGAATTCCAACTCTACTAGGCATTTTTTATTAAGTGGAAGTGAGATGTGTTTAAATAACTGGTTCTTACCAACTATGAAATACCTTTCTGACCCTATCTTTGCCACAGATATAAACACTAGAAAGTAAGTGAAATTGAAAGTGATGTGGCAATAACAAACTCTAAATGCAGCCTTCATCTACCTTCACCACTTCTAGTGCTGCTGTGATCTCCATAAGAATAAGAACTTAACTAGTCATTCCTAATATATGTAATTTTTAAAATGCCAACTTAGCTAAGCTACCATCCAGTCAAAGTACTTGTCTGCTTGGACTTCAGTATTATAATTCCCTCTTAATGTCCTTCCATTGTCTTCTGAGAAATCTGGGGTAAAGTTGGTTGTAAAAATTTGGATAACTAATGCTAGGTAGTTATCACTTGGGTCTTTTATTTGGAGAGGGTAACTTTTTTTTTTTTTTTTTTCTGAGATCTCCTCAAAGGCCCCTGGTCTGAGTGTTGCCAGTGTGGAAGAGGACAGCCATAAATCATGACTATTATGTGCTGTAATGTCAAGTTGGTTCACTATATATGCACATGGGTTATTGAAGCTTTAACATAGCAAAAAGTTGCAAGTTTTCTGACAAGGAAAACTTTCTCCCATTTTAAAATAATTTTTCCTCGGACATGTAATCTTTTTCTATTTCTCTTCAGCATTTATTAGAATTTATTGGAGTTGACTCTGATTCAAACATGTGTCACCCCTAAACTGATTCCTATCAACAAGACAAAGCATCAAGCTCTCTGGATTGGAAGGAAGATTTATACAGAGGTTGGTTTTAGCTCCCAAAACTTTAGTTGGCAAAAACAGTTGCTGGTGATTTTCCAAGAAATATAAGAATGGGTCTAGTTAAAATTTAGGTTAATTTTTAATGGCTAGGAAATAGGTTTTAAAATGTTGATAGTAATTTAGATCCTTTATTCTGTTAGTTTAATAGCATTTCAGTGATGGTAATGTCACATTCAGCTTACAGTTCTGCAAAGAGAGTAAGAGGATGGCTCAGCGATATGCTATAGCCAAGTAAAGTAGGATTGGAGCTGCAGGGTTCTTTCTTGTTTCCTTAGTTATCCACTAGCAGTTTTAAATTGACTGTCATAGAAAAAGGCAACTCAAAGCCAGTGATAATGAGCAAAATGACTGAAAACTGGCCTCTTGAGCAGGCAATTTGGCTTATTATAGATGCTATTAACAATAATAATTATTACCTTTTCATTTATAAAGACCACTTTCCCAGCCTGTGCTCCTAAACTCACTGAATGTACATGAAATTAGTAATTGTGAAGAATATCATCATTTAAAAAAATCTAATAAGAATAATATAGTAGTCTTTGGTTATTTTACTGAAAGGTTAACTATCCCTATATCTGATTAGTGAAAGAAATAGGTTACTCATTAACTAATAAATATTTACAGTTTGATTTGGCAGAGAAGCTTTTCAAGTAGTGAAGGTGAGTGTTAATAACAGTTATCTTAGAGGTATGGAAGTCAGTACAGTGTTTTATAGTTAAATATTATTTTGATTCTCACTCTTCATCTTAGACCATGGAAATTTGTGACTGCTAGTTAAACTTCCTCTCAAGTTTCATATACTATAGATCTCTCTTTCATGGTGACTTTATTCCATAAGTACATTATTGAAGTCAGAATTTGTTCACAAATATCACAATGCTAAACCTTTATGAAATGCTTAGTTTTTGTTCATCATGGTCCAGATGGCAATACATAGTAACCTAGTTAAAAAGATAATCATAACTAAAAGAGGGAGGAGGTATGACTTGCTTATTTATTTGTCTTCCTATAGCTTCAATGGTAGTAAATAAAATACATGAACTCCTACTCATATATCAATAAAATTAAGATTTATTTACTTATTTATGTATAGAAGAATTGGGGTATAGGCCAGAGGTGTAGTGGGGGGGCAATGAGAGGATTCACCAGAGACAGAGAAGGGAGTAGAATATACTGATGTACTGAAATATACTCATAAAGGGAGCAGCAGGTGAGACAGGAGAGGTCTGCTGTACAATGAGGTTTAGCAGCTGACCAGGGATCAAACTTATGCCATAAGAGTAACAGTGCTCAGGGCCCTCCCTGGTGGTGCAGCAGGTTAAAGCATAGTACTAAGAAGCTTAAGCCACTTCAGCATGAGTTCAATCCCCGCCTGCCCTGGAGGAGATCCACATGGCGTGGCAGACCTCTCCTGGCCCGCTGCTCCCCTCAGCAATGTACTTCATCAATCTGCCTGTTCTGCTCCCCACTCTGTCTCTGGTGAATCTTTTCACCCTCCACATCTCTGGCCTGTACCTCAGTTCTGCATGCATAAATAAATAAATCTTTAAAAATTAAATTTTTTTTTAAATTAAGCAAAAAAAAATTAAAAAATTAAAAAAAAAAGTAACAGTGCTCAGACTAACCACTATGCTACCAGGGAGGCCCAGATAGCAAAAAATTTAAAATTGAAAAGAAAATTTATAACAAAAATTATAGTATAAAGCAATATATGATTGAGACAACCACTCATGCAAAATTTATGAATTGCATGAAGGAGAAGTAACCGTAAGTATAATCAGTGTTAAAGAAAAGCATTTATGGACATAAGCTGGTTCTTCCATGATTGATTTAAGGTGAACAGAAAGGAGTGAAAAAAGACATTTGAGGCAGAATAAAGATTGTCACATGGAACATCCTTTTCCTATAAGTTTTTACTTTTCAATGTGTTGTGTCATGTCCTATTTTTGCTATTTTTTTTAACTTTCCCTAAAAAGGATGAAGGAAAAAAGTAAATTGGAAAGAAATAGTTGAATGTATGAAAAATGAAAAATTTAAAGCATATCATGAAGGATTAATTTTTATTGTCATAACATCTACGTTTGCTCTGCCAAAGAACAAAGGAACAATTGAAACATTAGTCTCACATATGTTAACATCAACTTGGTTCAGGCTTTTAGATATTATACTCTAACACACACTAAAATAGCACACAGAGAGCAAACACGAGCCAGAGAGAGCTGTTAAAAAAGGGATAGCTAACAAAAGGTGGGGTAGAAGAGATAAAAGAAATATAATGAAATGGATCAGAAAAAATAATAGCAAACCTAAAAAAAAGAAAGAAAGAAAGAAAGAAAGAAAACTTTGAAGAAAAGTCCATTATGCAACAATCAGAAGCCAAAATTGGCATGGGCCCTGCCAGTCACCAGGTAAGAGGAGAATATGGAATCTGAATCCTGTTTGCTCAGTCTATCAGCTTGGCCAGGTGTGACAACATTCATCAAACTCTTGATAGACTATGGCACCCATCCATGAGAAAAATCATTTTTGGACATTCTGCGCCCCTGACCTTGAAAGCACTTCAGGACTGATAAGTCATTCTAACTATCATAAATGATGATTTTTCAAAGAGACATGAAATTCTCCAACCCCACTACCAACACACACACACACACACACAAGTATATACACCACACACACCACACAAAAGTGTTCAGCTGTGTATGTGGAAAGCTCCAATGATGTGTGGCAAACTTATTCCACCAGCAAATCAATGAAAACAGTGGTGCACTTGATGCACTAATGTGATCACAGATACCAAAGCCTGTTCCTGCCTTGCTCAAAATTCTCCCAGAGAAATCATGGCTGTCTGACAGCAAGGTCTTCAAGGAAGTCCTTGCCAAAGAGTAAGAATACAAATGTTTGTGACAAATCATGCCTGGGGTGATAATTGTGTTTCATACAGAATTACAGTGACCTGAGCAGAGTAGCAGAAAAGGAGTACTGAAATGTGCTGAGATTTTATTTAAATAGATTTTTTTTTTAGTTTCAATAAGCATGAGAATGTTTTCTCACACCCTTACTACATTAGTTACAGATTTATTGTATTATTGTTCCTCCTACCAAATGATAAAGCCTTCTGATGACAGCGATCATGTGACATCTATCTCTATTTCTTGTATACCTACAATTCTTTATATCTGTTTTCTTATCTGTCTGTGATAAATGATTTATGACTGCTTATATCTTGATTTATCCATAAGCTTCCTTCATTCCTAAAACAATAAAAGTAAATGAGTATGTCTGACACTTGAGGTTAATAAGAGTTAATTATTTCCCCAACCAACAATAAACTGAGCTATATTTAAAGATGGGTAAATGTAAGCACCTGCTTGTTAACAAAATATCAAATGTAAGAATATTCCTGGGGCCAGTGCATGGATTCTCTTTTTGTTCTAAACCTTCTTTGCTCTTAACTATCAAGGTTCTTTATGTATTTTGAGATTATAGATATACTGTGATGACTATCTCTAGATTTATTTGTTATAGGAAAGATCTCTCACTATAGTTACCCAACTTATCAATTATCAGTCACTCTGTCTCCTCTGTTCTGAGGCTCACTCATAGTAGACCTTCTTGGCATTCTATGTTTTTCTTCACTCATCAGTTAAATTATATGTTTAGCAAGCATTAAGTATTTTTCAAACATATTTGTGCAACTATATTAGATACTACTAGCACTGAATGATTTAATTAATTTTTATTAAAAGCAAAAATAATGGAATCATCAGGGAAAAGTTAGTATTTTTGTGAAAACTGAGTTGAATACTTTAAATATATTTGTTAAAGGTAAGCTATAAAATTCTGTCAAATTAGGTGATTAGGTGGTGAGTGATACAAGGATATAGGGTTTATTGTAAAAGAAATTCCAGGCCTTCCCTGGCGATGAATGGTTTAAAGCACAGCACCATGAAGCTAGCCACAGCTGCTTCAGTGTGAGTTCGATTTTTAGCCAGGGAGGTGACCCACATGGCATGGCAGACCTCTCCTGACCCTTCCACTCTTCCCCTCAGCAGTGTAATTTGTGAATCTTCCTGGTCTACTCCCTGCTCTTACTCTGGTGAATCCTCTCACTACTCCTGTACCTCTGGCCTGTACCCCAGTTCTGTATGCATAAATAAAATAAATCTTTAAAAAAGAACAAATTCCACTCAGATTTTTCACAGACATCGTAAGTTCTATGTAAGAAAGATTATAGGACTATTCAAAGAAAGGGCTATGGATTTACACTAAAATTGTGTGTGTGTGTGTGTGTGTGTGTATGTATATATACAAACAATAATATATATATTATATATATATACACAATATATATACACAATTTTAAAGTGTATATGTTATATATATATACACCATATATATTATATATATACACAATAATATATATATTATATACACTATATATACATATATAGTGTATGTATGTGTGTATATATGTAAAGTATATATACAATCTTAAAGTGTTGAAAGTATGTATGCAATTTTTGAAAAAATAATTCTATTTAATAGACTTCTAAAATTTGACTTATGCTAACATGACTATAGCACTCCTTATTGGTTCTTGAATGTCTTCAATTTGAAATAGTACTTATTTCTAAATTCAGAGTTCAAGAGAATCTCTCAAAACTTCAACTTAATGCATGTATTCATTCTTCCTATTATAGTTACATGCTGAAAACAACACTTAGTGATGCAGTGGCCATATTCCGTGGTTCAGACTTCGCCCTCTGTGAAGAGGTTAGGTTAGTTTTTCTTATATACACATACAATGATAGTCATCGACTTAGCATCTACATTGACAGAACATAACAGGGCTCACTTCCAGAAATATAGCTGAAAGATTCAGTCCTTTACTCAACAAGTATTTTTAGAAGAGCAGGAACTAAGACTAAGAACAAAACTCAGTTCAAGGGCACACAGAGGAATAAGATAGACAAACCTTGCCTCATGGTTGCTTCTGAGAAGATGCTTTTTTAATGTATGGTAGGGTTCTGAAAGGTAGACAAAGGGCATGAAAAAAATAATGAGTTATGTGGGTGCTTGAATGAAGTCTGTATTTGGTGAGGTAAGATTAGAAAATGAGGTACTTGTGGAAGTATAGTGAGAGAGGATGGAAAGATGTATGACTTCCTCTGTTCTTGCAAGGATACTTCTTTGAAAACTACCACTGTTCTTTTCTTAGTCTGTGCCCTCATCAGTGAAGTGTAGGCAACGTCAAGTTCCCTGAGACTGCTAAAGCCTTCTACAGGCCTAGTGTTTTTCTTTCTTGAATTCAAATCCTCTTTGTGGTCATTGGAATACAATCAATAGCCAAAGGCCTTCCTTCCAGGTCTTCCTGGTTTGTACTTAGGCTCTCATCTTGGAATGAAATTAACAGTGATGCTACAGAAATGGACTTTTTAATTCACATTGCTCAATGCAATTTGTCAGGTCCTGCTATGGCACGTCATTAATTGCTAAAAGTGCAATATAATGGGAAGGAACAGGAGAGAAGAAACCAGAAACCTTTCTAACTCCATTTGGTTTCTATGATTCCTTGTTCTTGAGAGTGTGCTTTACCCCTCCCTTTCACAACCCCTCCCCACCCCCGCGAAGCCTTACATACAAAAGTGTCATCTAGATTTGGAATTTATAACTTCTCCTTTTATGTTATTTGCTTTTATAGTTTAGGCTTTACAAATTCTAAGACTATGTCTATATAATGCCCAAAAAGATTTATTGGGCAACAAATTTGCTTGGCCATTTGCATCCTAATGGCAAAAGCAATTTCTTCAGCCAGAATAGTTTATTTTCTTTTCAGTTGCAAATAGAGATATTTCAAGGGAAAAGAAGTTATTTTGGTTCAAAGGAGGGTATTATAGCTTCTTATTTCTGACACCTGTCAACTCCCCTCCTCAGCAAAAGTTCCTTCATTGGTCAGAAATAAATGTCTTGTCTCAAATGATCCCAGGCTCCATGCTTACCTAAAACACTCCTTACCTAAAATGAAACAAAAACAAAAACAAAGCAAAAAACAAA
>NW_004567104.1:35815301-35875675 GCF_000260355.1 Condylura cristata
GGCCAGGAGAGGTCTGCCACGCCATGTGGTCACCTCCGGGGCAGGCGGGAATCGAACTCATGCGGAAGAGGCTTTAGTTTCTTAGTGCTGTGCTTTAACCCGCTGCGCCACCAGGGAGGGCCCTGTGGGCCAACTTTTACCGAACATTTACAGTATGTCCAGAAATTTATAGACCTTATTTCAGTAGATAACTCACAGTACTTTTAAGGAAATAAATGGAACTTGAAAGAAGTTGGATTATTTAGCCAGGGTCACATAGCTAATGAAAAGAAAACAATGTTTATGGTCTTTGTTACAGCTAGATTTGTCATCTACACTATAACAACCTCATATAAGGAACTAAAGTGTTTGAGGCAAAAGTTTGGGAATTCCTGGTGAAATTTAAAACTGGCTTTTGTACATGATGAGCAAGGAGAGACCCAAGGAAGAGGCAGGCTGCTCCAGACTGGAAGGTGAGTATGTTTAAAAGCAGATAAGCTACATATGAGGCTTCTCTCAAAAAGCCTCAAGTCAAGTAGATTTCCAACCCCTACCTATCAAAGTCATAAGTATTTATGAGAGAGCACCGAATCATAACCACTATACCACCAGGGAGCATTATAAGTATTTATGTAGAGATCTTAAAATAGGGTTCAGTCAAGTACCTAGGTGAAGGGATCTGAAAAATGCTTTACTCACTGAGAGCCAGTGTTCCCAGTCTGGAAAGATTGGGTAAAATGAACATTTCAAGGACAGGAGAGGGTGATAAGGAGCCTGGTGTTGTCTGGGTTCAGCGCATAAGGTCTCCTAGATGATCCCCTTTCATGGAGCTTTCAATTGAAGTTCTCCTGTTTAGTTTCTTAAAACCTCAAGTCTCATTTTGGCTTTCTTAATTGTAACCCTTTGAGAGAAATTGGTCAAAGCCAGGAACACCCAACTTCTGAAATGTGTTCACTCTTATTTTGGGGAGCTCAGGCACATGAAGTAGATGAAGTGTTCATACTGCTAGATGAGCACAGTTATCCATTATAAGCATTTCAGTTCAGAACTAGCCTTGTTTCATTTCGGATCCCATAAAAATCTGCATTCTTGTTCTTCATTTTTTGATTCCACATAAATTATGTAGCCATTTCCAGATCTGTGAAAACTGCTCCGGCAGGCACTGGGACAGTCAAAAGAAACCCTCAGGCCAGATTGCAAAGTCTATTATGGAAGGCATTGTTCATTTTACCTTCTCTTGCCTAAAGTGAAGTAGTGGGAGTATAATATAGGCAGGAATGAATGGTGGTTGCATTCAACTACAGGATGTTTGTTCTCTGGTATGGGGTGGAGGGAGCACTAATGTAGGAAATGTAAAAATAAGCAATCCATCTGTTAAAATTTTGCCTTTTTTTTTGGCTCATTGTCTCTGGATAGCATTCTAAGGAGTCTCTGGACAAAATGCATTTCTACACCCATAAACCTAATTTTACTTGTAATGAAAGGATTTTTTTTTTAAGAATTTGTTAACACCTCATTGAAACCTTTGCAAAAGTATTCTATTTAGAGATAGTTTTTCAGACTCACTGTATTTTGATATTCCTTTTCTTCATTTTAATTTGGGGATATTAGTATGAAATGCAGTTAAAATTTGTTTAAATGTCTTATGGTTATTCTTATAGTTTGGGAGGAATACCTTATAGTAAGTGCAGTTTAGACACAGATAGTGTAAATTAAATATTCTCACAGGTTGGGAGTATTAGTTGGGGCCAATGAAATTAAATATGAAAAGCTAGTTAAGGTATCTCCAGGATTCTGGGAGAGGACTCTACTTTTATGGTAAGGGATTTGGGGTGTGAATGAAAGGAGAATTGATAAAGCCATCCAGTGCTACAAGATTTTTGTTTTTTCCTGTTGACAAGGAAGGAACTCAACTGAAAGGGGCATAAAAGCAAATGTATAGGAATTCCTGGACCCATCTGAACACAAATCTTTTGATAGACTGCAAATGACTTAACAGTAATACTAGGAAACTTCTCAGAACAAATTACAATCCCGTCACTGAGAATTAGCAATGGAAGTTGACAGGCCCTATAAACTTGGATATTTTGTTGGAGTGGAAAGCAGCTGCACGGAAGGAAATAAAATGTCCTTAGCTAAAAGCCAGGAAGGGCTTCTATACCTATTTTTTCTCTTGCTACAAGTAGCTTTCAAAGCAAATTAGCTTTTTTAGAACTCTAGTGATGATACAGAGTCACATCATTTCTACCTCTTTACACAAATACACCCATACATGCAGGCATGACTTCCACCGTGATATTAAGAAATAGATCACCCATAATGCTGTCCCATAAATGAACACAGAAAGTGGAGAGTTTTCACATTCAGAAAATTCCAACAAAACTTAAGTTTTCAAACTCAATATTCCTGAATTCTAGTGATACATTAAACCGACCCCATAGTTGCTTCTCTCCTGTAAAACATGTGAGGTTAAGCCTTGGATATCTGCTATTTATAAAATTTCTTTGAGTGACCCTACCCAGTCAATTTGTGAACAACTTTCCTATGTTAACAGTGTTCCAGAATTAAAATGAAGAACTAAAATAAGATGGGAAGAAATTGAATGGGAAAATTTCCTTCTAGATAAGAGTACTTGTGAGGGAAAAGAAGAGTCTCTAAGCATAAGTTACATTTAAGAAATCACTGAAAAAGACACTTGGATAACTAATATATAAGTGCTCTCTGGCCCCACACAAACAAATAAGTATTCAGTTGCTAGCAACATTAAGGAAGTAGCTGGCTGGAATTTGCACTCTGCTAGGCTCTATAAGGGCTGTAAGATAATTGGAAGGTGTGTTTATAATCACTTTGGGAAAATATGATACCAACATTGCAATAAGAGATTGATTCTTTAAAGCAATATAGAAGCAAATAGAGATCATAGTTGATACAGCACACTTCACTAAATGTCTAATGTATGCATCAAGAAACATTTGATAACTTCTAAAGAATTGTTGGAAGCCATTCTAAGCATAGCAATCACAAAGAGTCACAATTATGGGTATAACACGCTTCTTGCCCTGGCAAATCCAAAACTAGTTTAAGAGTTTAGCAAGTTATGTGACTTTCCTGAGACTAGTTTCCTTACCTAAGAAAGGTGCTAAAGTTAGATAAGCAGTCCAGTAGGAGTGCAGACTGGGGCTGAAGGGATCATTTCTTCAGGAATGTGGACTGAAGTTTTTTTTTTACAACACAACTGCAGGAGTTTTCCAGACGAATTAAAAACTGACTCCTATCCAATGAGGTCAAGGAGAGAAAGAAACACACCATTGGAAATGTACATTTCAAGCACCGGGAGGGTTTCAAGGATGTCAGCGTGCAAGGAGCCTCATATTGCTCTAGTCAAATTTTCAGGTCAATCAGTGGTCACAGCCACTTAAGAGCCTGTTCCTGCAGCCACAGAGAACTTGAATTCTGCTGGTTCTGGCTGAAAAATCCATGCTCTGACCACCATGCCAGCTGCTTTCTGAGATCAGGATAGTAGGCTTGACACACAAGCCACAAATGAGAGAAGTACATGGGGCCAAAAGAAGGTTGGAAGAGTATCTCCCTTGGGGATAAAGAAGAGAATGTGAATTGTTACAAGTAAAATGAGAGTTTCAGAGAACCTTGAGTTAAAAAAATGAGGAATCAGAAATCATTCTGGGAGGCTAGTGTTTCTGTCTTAACAACAGATTTGCATTACATGGAATGTTTGAAAAACTGCTAATGCCAGACTCCTACCTTGAGGATTCTGGATCTCATTGGTTTGGGGTGGGGTCATGTACCTCATTACATTTCAAAAAGCCCCATAGGGAGATGCTGTAATTCATAATCAGGTGGAAGTGTTAAAGTGTTAAAGAAGATTAACTTGACAGTCATTTGTAGATTAGTGCATGCTAAATGGAGGAAGGGTTATAGCTGGGAGGAACCAAGGAGTTAGGAGATAAGATGTACAGACACCCAAGTGCTAGATTAGAAGTAGCACTGAAGTCAGGACACCACCTCAGCTCTGTTGATTTTGCTGTACTGGCGTTGTCTGTGTCATAGTGTAACAGGTACAGGTTTCACGGACTCCGCCCCCACTCCATGCTGGAACTCCAAATCCCATCAGTACCAAGAAGAAGCACGCAGGGATGGAGGGCGGAGCTGAGCAGCCAGGTTGGGATAAAACCAGACATGTGGGCTCTTGGGGTCTCTTGGCCTGGTGGTTCACAGCTGATCGTTTTGGCGCTCAATCGGTTTTCAGCGTGCTGGTGGAGTCCACGTCAGCAGAACTAGTAGTAGGATATCCTAGTTAACCTGTGTTTCTCTCCCTCTTTCCCTGGGTTATTCCTTTACCTTTCTCCTTATAAATAAATTCACTATTTAACCTTTTGAGTGTGTCCATAATACGATTGAATCGTAAGCGCTCGGGTGAAGACCCACAGACAGGCAACCCAATTCACATTGGGGTGCCCTGTAACAATAGGAAAAGTCACTTAACTTTTTTGTGTCTTCATTTCTCACCAACATGAACAAATATTTTTCCTGAGCATGCCACAGCCTTTTTATGGGATTCAAATTAGATAACTGAAAGTGTTTTGGAAAGTATAAATGCAAAACGCACATGCAATATATTACAAAACAGTGGCAGCCGAGCTGGAAAAGGCTAAGGATAACTTAGATGGCTGAGATTGATGACCAACTGAGACTGGAGTCGGAGGAAAGGATCGTTCTAAAGGTGTGAATCTGTGGAACTAGGTGATAATTATAACAATAACAAGAAGCTGGGAATGAGGACAGTTCCTGGAGAAAAATGGCAGTAAAAGTCAAAGGTTTGGTTCTCACAGGGAGCAAGTTTGCTCCCTTTGGGGTATGCGGGAATGCCTGGAGATATTTTTGATGGTCATGACTTGTGTTGTGGGCAGTGCTACTGTCATTTAGTGGACAGATGCCAGAAGTGCTGTTCAACATCAGTGCCCCAGACTGCTTCCCTAGGTAAGACATGTCCACAGTGCCGAAGTTGAGAGTCCTGGTAGAGACATTACAAACAGATGGAGTTCAGGGGGCCAGAGTCATCCTTATCATGTCAATCAGTTTCTTAGTGTCAATGATGAGAAAAATGAATCTTAGAGACTCAGTGACTTGGTGGAGGTCCCCAGTGAGTGGTGACCACAGGGACAGAACTGCAACACAGCTTTTCTGAAGGCCAATCAAACCTCTTTATCAGGAAATTCATTTGAGCCTTTACTCAAGGTGGGTGAGGCCTGAGAGCATTCAATTGGAGATGCCTGGGACTAGATCACAGGGAGAGCTGATTTCAAGGCCAAGTAGGTCAGTGGTAGTGGTGTCCATCTGGGACCTGCACGGATGATTTTGATTCCCAAATAACCCACATTCGGCGAAGGAGTTAGACAATTTAACATTAAATATGAACACAAAAGAGCAGAGGACTCTTGGAGAGGAAGCCAGAAACAAGGAAGAGCGGTGTGCACGTGAAGGGAAGGTCAGAAACACCAGAACTCTTTTGACTCAGGGTCTTTGAAATCCAGTTAAAAGCGATGATCCATGCTCTGGAATACAGCGTAAAAGTCAGGTAGGATTGAAGCTTCAAACAGCCCTTAGATTTCTGAGGTGGAGGTCACGGTGACATTTGGAGGAGCGTATCCATTGAGTTGTTGGGAGAAAGAACGGACATTTCAAAGAGAGAATGGAGACATGGGTTATGAAACCTGGGTAGTCAGTTCCAAGCATTTACTCGTGAAAAAAGAGATCACCGAGACCCATGGAATAACAAGGTCAAATGAAGGACTTTGGAGGATAGGAACTTCATCTGAATCAGCTGAGAGCAAAGGGGAGCTGGAGGCCTTGGATGGACTCTCTCCCGGTCTCTCTCTCTCCTCTCACACACACACAAGCAAACGCAGAGCTGTGGCGGTACCGGGATGTGCACACTAGATGGCAGTGGCGGGGCCCTTTGGGCTCGGTTCGCGGTCCTATAAGACGCTGCTTGTTTAAGTACAGTCGCATTTAGTTGGAGCTGCAGGGGAGTGAGGGAGAGGAGGGTCGGAAGGAGCTGAGTGGGAGAGCTTGAGGGAGAAGGGGGCTAGCCGTGTTTACGCGAGGCACAGGCTTCGAGCGTCCACCCCGGCTCGCGCTCTTGCGTACGAGAGCGAGGCTCTTCTGGGTCCGGCCGTCGTGCGGCAGGAACCTGCGCTATCCTGGTTGCCGGAGCCGGAGAGCCCAGAGGGAAACCGAGGGAAAGGAGCGGCGCGTTTTACTAGAGAGAGCGCGAGCGGAAGAGGCGAGAGCCGGAGCGCGCGAGGGAGATCCAGCGCGGCGGAGACATGAGGACCTACTGGCTGCACAGCGTCTGGGTGCTGGGCTTCTTCCTGTCCCTCTTCTCGCTGCAAGGTAAGGGGAAGACTCCGTGCTCCTCGAGCCCCCTCCTCCGCGCCGCCGGCTGCGGGGTTGTTGGTGGAGTATGGAGCGCTCGGAATATGGACCGAACGGGGCTATTTACAAGTCCTGCGGTGCGCTGCCTGCCCTCGGGCTCTGCGCCCAGCTGGGTCCTAGGCGTGCAGACTTACTGCAATATCGGGGTTGCTGGGGCGATTCTGAACCTGTGCGTGTTGTTGGGGGCAGGGGGCTGCAGAGTGGTGTGTGTAAGTGTTGCCGGGGGTGGGGACTGGTGCGAGGGGTGGTAGCGGTGGAGCTGGGGTTGCTCCTCTGTAAACTCCAAGCGCCGCGGTGGTGTTCGCTGTCCTCGCGTCTACGGTGCTGATACCACTGCATTCCTCCTCTTTCAGGAGGGAATTGGCGTTAAGTTTAGGAGGTGGTTGGGTATCCGCTCAGCACCTGGTCCTTGTATCTCTATGCAAAATAACCCTTGCAGATTTTGCCCTGAGATTGGGGAGGTGGGGGTGGCGGGGAAGCGGGTGGAAGAAATTGGGGGGGGGGGTTGGAGGTGGAGAGGAGGAAGAGAGACAGAAAAAAAATGAATCCACGGTTAATAGCTGTGCTGACTCTGGTCAATATGTTTCATGCTTGGAGGACTAAATAGCTAGTGCTGGGTGTTTACTTTGAAGAGGTTTTGGGTCTCTATGTTTTGGGGAGGTTGTGAAATGAATTCATGAAGGTTAAAAATGAAAACATACACAGAGTGTGCATTTCATTTACAAGCTAGCACCCAGAGTCCACATATATGTTGAATGTAGCTACAAACACGAAGTAATTCTGACATAAAAACATGTTAGCTTTTTAATCCACCTGCCTCACACTCTTCCCATCCACAGAAGAACCTTACACGATTAGCCAATGTGAGTCTGTGCTATACTGCTCTACCCCTGACAGTTCTACTATATCTTATGTTTGGGGCATTCTGCCATCATTAGGACCTGCACTCACTCATATTGCTCATACTGCTGCACACATGACTCTCTTCATTTACACATACATGTGTGTATACACACACACACAGTCTCTCACATGAACACATTGGCATACAATGACCTAGGCTCACAATTCTACTCCTAATTTTCTTCTGACAGCTGGTTGCTAATGTTTCAGTTGTGGGTTTCATTTTTCATTGCTGGGGGATATTTTGTGTAGCTATAGAACCTTCTTGCCAAATGAAAAGAGAATAGACTCCCTGGCTGGTTTACTAGTGGAAGCATGGTAAGTGAATAAATATATGTAGAAGTTACATTTTGAAATAAGCTTAAGGGAACAGCTGGAACTCACCCATAACACAATTACAAGTTACAGGTCCTAAAAACTTCCTCATCTTAGAACTCACTGACCCATTCCTCCACCATCTAAATTGCAGGGTCTTGTAATACATAATTCCTCTACTAAGCATGCCTGCATGAAAAATAGAATCCCAAACCAGCTTTGGCTTTTAATATTTCATTCCTTTGCATTTCCCCCTCTAAAGCTCTCAGGACTTTCTCTGTGATTTCAGATATTGCTGCAATTCAGCTTTTTCATACAGAGACATTAGCATCATGACTGTACTGTGCCAGCAGCAGAGGTTAATCCCTTTCCTTCCTATTCCATTTAACTCTAGGAACTTAGCTCTTCAGATAAAATACTAAGAATGAAATCACTAATACATGCTTTTCTTAAGTTTGACTAAAACTGTGGAATATTCATTACACAACCACGGGGTCACATGGGTGAAGGACGGATCAAAGTGCTGGGCCCATGTTCGATGACACTTCTGAAGGAAGAGGAAGGTCTAATGGAACACCAAACCAGCTCATTATATTTCATAAGATTTTCCACTTAAAACCCTGTAGTCTTTTTCTGCCATAGCAAAGTTAATGATAATGGCAATTTGTTTGAATAGAATATCTGCCATTATTATTGGGGCAAAATAAATCATTTTTCTTCCTAGAGAATACTGTTATTCCTCCAAAGAGGAGTTTTTAAGGGCTTGCCTTGTAGAGCCCAGTGAAATCATGGGAGGTGGTACCAGTTCTCAAGCTTAGGTGTTTCCTGGTGTGTTTATAGACCAGGGAGCAGGAACTTTAGTCATAGGATGGAAGGAGAAGGCTCAGTGGCCAGATGAGGCTAGGGAACATGGTGGTCACAGTTGGCTCACACACTTGTTCTGCCATCATCATGGCATACCCAGGACTGGCTGCCTCATACATGTGCCCCTCTCCCTCACACCTACACGTTACTTAGAGTCAGAATTTAGTGCCCTCTTGGATCAGCCCTGTCTCTTGACTACCACCTTCCTCTGCAGCACAGTTGCTTCTGATGATTCTACTGGATGTGTTCAGGAGTCCACAGGTGAATGCCATTTTGGGATTATCCATTTTCATGCTTAATGCAAGTATATGGGATGTTGGGAATGGATATTTATTGAATAACAGGCTGGCCTTGTGAGATAGGGGTTGTGCAGTCTAAGTCATTACTTTGTAGTCATAGTCAAGTCAGACATATTGGTGTTCTCACCAGTTATGCTCTGTTTCTTGGTGATGATGTCAGGATCATTCACATTATTTTGAAACATATGATCATTGATATTTTAGTCACGTTTACATATGAATAAAAACCTTTAATTATTCATGTGCTTTTTAACCAACTATTGTAGAGTACTTTGCTATAATTGATTATATTCATCCATACCACAATTTTTTTTTGTGGCACTAGTAGGGGCAACTTCTAATTTCTAACAAATGAAGAAATGATGAAAAAGTTACATAGTGGCACCGTTGGGCTTTTCCCTTAGACTGGTAAATGTGCTTTCAATTGCCATTAAATGTAGGCCCCTCTGCTGATAAAGTTATCCGGTTTGGAGAAAAAAGTTTTCTATTGGTAGTTCATGACTGCACTGTAACCATCACATTTACTTGCAACCCAGAGCAAGCAAAAAGAAATTCAATTGGAAATTTTTAAAGGTAAAGGGAAGTGAGTAAACAAATCATCATCATTAACAACAACAAGGAAACTCCTGAGAACTCTCCATTTTGTGCTTGCTTTAGTTTGAGGCCCCTGCTCTGTTGGCTCAGATCTGGCAGGGTCTCCTTGTCATCTGGCATTCAGCCTTTCTTTCTCAAGTTCCAGAGCTAGTGAACAGCCACTGTTTTCCACTGAGGTTGGCTCTATTCTCTCCTGCTGGCATCTGGGACTGCAGTAGCTCTGTGCCCTTTGGGGACTGCAGAAGAGATGAACTCCACTCAGCCTGCCCCACCCCCATCTCTGGCTCATCTGGGCTTGAAGGTCGGGTTGGCCTCTGCCTGCGGCCAGATTTGAGCTGCTGAGTGGCCAGGAGAAAAGTGTAGTTATACTGCATCAGAAGCAGCAGGATAGACGCCTGAAAAGAGCCCTGCAGTAGCTGCTCAGTGAAGGAGCCTCAGAAACGCGTCGCTCATGAATATTCTCGGTTGTTGTCAGATACCCTGTAAAGAGCATCTTTCAGGAGATGTCTAAACTGCTTACTAGGAGGCTCTCCATCCTGCCCCATCTAAACAGGTCCAGTAATGTGTTAGTGTTAATCCCCCAAAGGCATTTTTAGCCCCCTCTGACAAGGGCTTAAATAGGGATCCTTCCACAAATACTTTTTTGAGTGTTGCTTTAATAGTGGGTAGTGGCAAGTAATGAAGAAGTGAAAAAATACATTTCTAATTTTACCCAAGGAATTTCAAGAGTTAAAGCACTGTCTCTAGGTTCTGATTTTGATGTTCTGCTAGGTAAGAATGTTGATGCTCGCTCCATCATCTCTGGTGTCAATAACTGGGCACAAATTTGATGAGTGTGGGAACTATGAGGTCTCTTTGAGATCTGGGAGATATGTCTGACAAGATAGAAAAGTAGATGGTCCTTTTTTTTTCTCCTAAAATATCTGCATTCCAAGGAATGTCTGACATCATTTATTTAAAAAAAATACAATTTTAATATTCTGAGGAACCTCGACTTCATCCTTTGTTGAATGTTGTCTTCTTCACATTTTGTAGGCAGTTGAACGGATCTTGTCACAGCTTTCTGTGATGATTGATAATTATAATACAACATTTCCCTGATTCTCCCCCCAGCTCAAATTACTGTGATGACTGCTAAAAATGTATAGAATAGTTTTAATGGGAGTTCCTGATAAGTAGCTTATTAATCTATAGAAAGTCACAGTACAGCCAAGAAGTAAAACACTCAACTAAAGGCCTTGGGGTCTTTTATATTTCATTTGATAACTGTCTGCAAGTCAACCCCAGGAGACTGTAATTCATTATATACAATTGTGACAGATCCTGAAGTCGACCATATCTTCTAGCACCTCATATTTCTGCTGAGAGGATCTTACCATACTCACCTACATAATGTTTTCTTCACTGTTAACTTTCTATCTTTTCTGGTGTCTTTGAAAAAAATACTCCCCTGACATGATCATTCCGCCACTCTTGATTTCCTTATAGAGGTCAGCATTCTCCACTGTTTAAAAACAGTAATGTACCAACACAGATAGTGTCAGCCTGGACATCAGGTAGGGAAGATAGTACTATAAAAAACAAAAACAAAACAAAACAAAACACTGAGATGCATGAGAAAATATAGATAATGAATTACCAGCCACAGTCATTTCTCAAAAAGAAAAAAAAGTAAGCTATAATGTCACTACCTCCTAGTTTCTCATTGACTGGACTGGAAAAAATGGTGCTTGTCATATATCATTTGCATGCTTTGAAAGTTATAAGGGTTTAAGCAAATATACTATTTGTTTCTGCCAGAGAAGATAAAGAGTTAAATTAAAAGGAATGATCTGGCTGCTTGCCACTGATTGAACAGAATTTGCCAGTGTTCAGAGCTATCTCTTTTTCCCTGCCTCTATTCTCTGGCTTGGGTGGGAGCCACATTAAGCTCCCAGTGCTAATTTAGTGCAGAAGGGAGATACCAGTATTGATACGGGGCTGTATAAGCTGTTCTACTTTCCACTTTGCTAACACGCTTAGGCCAAAACACCAAGCGAAACAAAACAACAACAACAAAGATAAGGGAGACACATGTGTGTCCACTTTTAATTCCATGTTAACCACTCTTTGTTTTCCTTTTTCATAAACCTACAGCAATCTCACTTAATATTTTAGCTTGCAGTATTGAGGAATTGCTGAAGGAAGGAAGAAATGTTAAGGGATCTAGATTCCAATTAACTTTGCTACTGTGGCTGTGTAACTCTGTGTGAATCACTGTTGTTTAGTAAATGAGAGTGAGAATCTCCAAGATTAATGAATCTCGCTGAGGTGTCAGCAGACCAGAACTCTGCTGCTCAAATAACCTCCATCCCTTCTCCTTTTCTGTGTTCCTCCTTTCTTATTTCAGTATAGAGAAAGTCAGTCAAGAGGAAGACTCAAAATGTGCTGGCTTTGTTGACATGGATAATTAGTGATTGTTTTCTATTGAAATATCAGTGATATTAAGGGGTTCTCTATAGGCACCACTTGGAAGACCATTTTATAGTCTCACTTTAAGTTCAGGATTAAGTATATTTGCACCAAAGGTACAACTTGGTTTTAAATTGAGGGGAAAAGAAGATTTTATAGAAATATCTTTTCTGATTCAGGAACCTGTCCCCTTTTCTCTTCTTGAGAAGACAACTGAGCCCCCCTCCCTGGGGCAGGAGAAGTTTATGTCTCCTGCTCCTGTCATCTCTGCTTCCTTCAAGCTAGCAGCCCCAGAAGCTGTGTCCTGCTTGTACAAGAAGACATACGGGACTCTGGAAAGAAAGCAGCAGGCTGTTGGGAGGAAACCCAGATTAGCTGTCCCTGAGCAATTCTCAGGGGATTCTGGCTGGGTCATTCTGGTCTAGGCAGCTGGCAATCAGGCCCACTTTCCACCAGGGACCCTCTTTCTGAACAGGAATGAAGAGAAACTGTGATTTCTGCCTTGTGTGACAGAGATAAAACTAATCCCATTGACCTGACCCAAACCTAGGCTGGCATATCCGAGGCAAGCTTGAAACTACTCCTAGTAACAGCTATGGTTTCGTTACTGAAATTTTAATTTCCTCTCTTTCCCATTAAGCAATAATGTGGTCTGAACTGAAAAGGAAGAAGAGTGGGTATTCTGTGGGTTTAAAGTATTTTTGTTTGTATGCTCTGTGTGTGGGGTGAAGAATAGGTAGTGATGTTTGGGTGTGTACAAGGTAAAGAGTGTAAGAATGTGGGTGGATTGACGAGAATCACAAGTAATATCCCTCTTACTCTCTCTCCCTCCCTGTTCCTCCCTGTCTTCTTTTTTCCCTTCTGTTCTTTCTCCCTCCCTTCCATACATATTTATTAAGCCTAAGCAAACATTCATATAAACCTTATAGCAAGGGAGACACTCTTGAAAGATAACAAATTAATTACCATTGTAATGAAATATAATGAAGGAGAGTTTAGGGTACCAAGAGAATATATTTTAGGGAGACTTAGCTTAGTCTAAGGAGTTAGGAAGGGCTTTCCTTAAGGAATTGATAAGTAATTGGATTTGAATGATAGGCGTTAGCGTAGTGGGAAAAGAGGGATAGAGGAAGCATTCATAGCAAAGAGAAGTCTTGCCAAGGCCTTGAAGAATAGAATGGGAGCAAAAACCAAAGAGAAAAAGGCCCTAAGGTCAGTCTGGAGAGTTGCACTATGGCTAACAGTGTGGAGCCTTGAAGGGAGCATTGCAAAGATGCAGGGGTTAGCCTGGGAGGCAAACGTGAGGGAGGACATAGAAGAGCTCTCAACTGGGAAGTTGCCACATGAGGTGTGAGTTGTCAAAGAGGATTCTGGCAATAGGACGAGGGAACAAAAAGTGATTGGTGAGATGCCAGTTTAGAAGCTTTTGTTACATAAGAGTGGAGACATGGTGGTTTGGATTAAGGTTGTGACATTGTAGATAGGGTGAAAGCATTGAAGAGCCATGTAGGGCCAGAATCCTTGGGGCTGGTTGATGGAGATTTCCTGGCATCCTGAAATGTAAACAACCATTGCAGTTGAGACTGGGAATACAACGCTTACGATTTAAAATGACCATGATTATGTATTACCTGTTACCAACAAACTCGTGAGATTATATGCTATTATTTCTATCTACAGTTGTGGAAAGATGCTTAAAGTGAGTAAAACAGATCTTGATCTAGAAGCTGGGGCATCTGTCTCCAAATTCAGAGTTTTTTCCTTACACTAATATTACTTTAAGTCATAGTATAAATAGCAATGATTTAGAGAATTCTAATATATATATATATATTTGAGTAACTAGCTATGTGGCCTTGGGCAAGTTCCTCTCTGATTCTGGAAATAATCTCTAAGGTCTCTTTGAGCTCAAAAAAAAATTACATGAGTCTATGGTTTTATTCTGATTGGGGAGAAGTCTAGTCTTAATTAGCAAAAATGATTGAATTAAATACTATTTTTAAAGAATGCAGTTTTATTACATTCCAGGTATACAGAAAACAACAACAAGAACAACAACAACAAAACAAAACACTAATTCCCAAAAAAAATCTTTTCAAGGAGGGGTCTTGCTCATCTAATATTTTGGTGAGTTTTAAAAAGAATCAAACTTTGTAATTGTCAGTAGTACCACTTACTTATAATTGAGTCACTAAAACCCTATCATCAGCTTTTTTTCTTGGAGGAGAACACATACTATACTAATTTTTATAAAAGTCTGTACTACTTGACATTTGAACTTAATTCAAAGTATAATTGAGAATAGAGTATCAGAAATAATTATATAAAGTGTAATAGGCAAAATATAATAACATGCAAAATAGAATAGTTAAAAAAATAAGTTAGAGAAATCAGATGGGAATATATCAAGGACATAGACTTAGAATGGTAGTGTAGGTTAAGGGGATTTATAGGAGTAAAGAAAAAATATCAGGGGTACTTCCATTGGGGGAAATAGCATGAACAAAGGAGTAGAATAAAGAATGGTTGTTCCATATTTGGGGTTCAGAATGGACTCTAGTCTGAGAGAAGTTAAGGTTTATATTGGAAAGTATTGACAAAGCAGCCTGGAGACTCAGGGTGAACCTTGGATGCCAGGCTGAGCTATTTGTGTTGGTCCTGAAAGAAATAAAGGACCATTGATTGGTCCAGGAAGGAAGTGACATAAAGGAAATGTGCCTGGTAGAAGACTAATTTGATGCCAGGATGTCATTTGCATACATAATACAGAGTCAAATTCAAGCCCTGCCTTTGTTTGTAGCAAATACTGAGTGACTTTGCTTTTCTGTATAAAATCTACAAATATATGATACAAGAAAATAATTTAAATTGATAGGGTTATCTGATGGGTGAGAATATCTCTATTTTGTGATCTTTGAAGGCATAGTCACACAGATTTGTGTGTGTGTATGGGTCCTTTAAAATGATTGTCATACGGGTTCTATGTAAAATTTAGGCATATATGTTATTAATAAGGCTATCAGGAGTTGTGAATGTTATGTATGCGTAGACATATATATATATATATTTATTTATACGTAGTATGTGATATATGACGAGTAGGTAGAATGAGGATAGCATTTCCTAGATTGCTTGGTTTCCGATGTAGACCATCTGTTTAGTTCTGTTCTTGTATAATATATGGTGAGAAAATATTGTTAAATAAACCTTGGCAACACTGAGGGAACTTTGAAGTACTTCCCATTGCATTCCAAAGCAAAGATTGCTATTTTGTATTCTCAGAATGAGTGAAGCCACAATTTTCTATGAATGACTTAAATAATCATTTTATTTAAAAAAATTATCATTATACCATAATCCTCTGGGTAACTTGCTGGGGAGTGTACTAGGTTAACATGCAATTAAAGACATGTGAATCTGCAAGTCTGAATCATAGAAGAGTTATAAACCAATGTTATCTCAATAAAAAACAAGGTGCAATGAAAAAAATATCAGAAATATTAAAGGAACTTAAGAAGTAAAAACAGGTTTTACAAATTAATGCCATCTTTAAAAAAATGGGAAAATGCAGAAAAGTGCAAAAGAAAATAAAAAGTTAATGGTATTTTGCACTCCAGAGAAATCTCTGTTGACATTTTCTGGTATATACTATTTTGTAAGTTACAAAATGAGGATCTTGGTTTACATATACTTTGCGATTTACTCTTTATGTTCAGCAGAATATCATGAAATGTGTTTCTCTATTATTAACACCTATGACCTCTTCATTACTTGTGTAGTACCCTGCACCATAACTTATTCAGCAGTGCCCTGTTGACATAACTTTGGGTGTGGGTTTTTCTTTTTAAAACAGGAAGAAGTTCCATGATTCTATTCACAGTTAATTAGTTCTAGCTTCACAACCATCATGCTATTTCAGTCTTTCTTTTGTTAAGATTTATTTATTTGTGCATACAGGACTGGGGTATAGGCCAGAGGTGCAGGGGTGGTGAGAGTATTCACCAGAGACAGAGTGGGGAGCAGAACAGGCAGATCGATGAAGTACACTGCTAAGGGGAGCAGCGGGCGGGTCAGGAGAGGTCTGCTGTGCCCTGTGAGTCACCTCCAGGGTGGGGATCGAACTCATGCTGAGGTGGCTTTAGTTTCTTAGTGCTGTGCTTTAACCCGCTGCATCACCAGGGAGGGCCCTCTTTAGCTGTCTTAAGAAACTGGCCAGGAAATTAATCCAATGTAATTTCATCTTCAGTTGAATGTTCCTTCATGTTGATTTTCCTCTAATAGTTTGTTGGTTGATGGTTTGGTGATATATCCCTATTAATAGATCCCATCATCTCTTTGCAAGTACCTGTGTGCTCATCACAATTTTTCCTTATTTATACTTAATGAGGTGCTTGCACATACAGTAACTAGTTCCAGCCCCAAGAATACTCTCTAGACAAGAAAGCCAGTTAGAATACTGAGCAACCGCACTGTGAGGACTGTATGTAAGACCTTTGGCAACAGAGTGAGAACTCTAAAAATGCTGCTGTTGGCTGTCGTGGTCATGGGGCATGCTAGCTCTTTGGTCCCTAGTTAATTAATTAATTTTTGGTTAAGGGTCATTAAATGCTTTTTAAAGGTGAGAATGAGGAAACTGGTTCAGTAATTTAAGTGACCTGACTTGCTAGTGAGTGGCAGAGCCAGCTGTGAACTCCTTCCTCCTGGCTCCTTCCATTGCCACCGAGCTGCTTTCATGCTTTTCAGTGGGATTTGACTTCCTCATGAGCAGGCATTCCACCTGGCTTCTCTTCAATGACGTGTTGTGGTGAAATCTTTTGGGCAAATCTCAAATTGTCTAGAATATGGCAGTTTAAAAGCAGATCTACATTGATCTACAATCTCAAGGTCCCACCTTTGAGTTACTTTTAGAATTTGTAGATGGATGCCATCCAGCAGGATGACTCATCTACATTTGCTTTGTCGATTTGTTTTCTAAGATCACATATATCCAGCATCCTTTCCTCTGACTGCCTCTTTATGATATAAAATGGGTAATGACCTTGAGATAGATTGAGGCAAAATAAATCTAGTTTCTTGGCTCTTCTCTTATTATAATGGGCAAGTTTTCTCATCCCCTGTATGCTTCTCCACAATTAAAGAATTTATATTAGTCTCTGCTTGATATTTGCCTAGTATTTAGTGGGTTTTTCTCTTTTATTTTTTCTGTTAGATTCCTATGGCTCCTAAATTGTACTTGAAATATCACATTCTGTGGTCTTCTTTGTTTTTTTAAACAGCAGTTTACATTTTCTTTGTATTTATATTTGTTTCCTCTGTATTTGAATCTCTTGTACATTACTAGTTAGTAATAAAGGATTTTTTTCCATCTCTTTTTCTACCCCTACTCACCCCCTGCAGGCTTACTCCAGATTTTTAAATGTTTCTAAATAGTCGAAGACATCTTGTGTTATTTATTTTTGTCATTTTTCTTTACTAATGATGTAATTTTGCCCTGTTTCCTTTTCTAAAATTAAATAACAGTCTGATTGATTTCTTTGGATTCCCCTTTACCACTAGCATGTGTGGGGTGAGTTCTATTACAATGGCTCAGCTTCAGCTGTTTTCTCTAACTATTCTGTATAAAGAGTCCTGCTCCTTGGTCATCCCTGTACATTCCTATTCATTTTAGAACTGTCTGTTGTGGGGCAGTTATATGGCCTCTCTCTCTCTCTCCCTCCCTCTCTTTCTCTGTCTCTCTCTCCCTCACACACGCATTTTTTTTTTTTTAATATTTATGTTGGGCCCTCCCTGGTGGCTCAGTGGGTTAAACCACAGCACTAAGCAGCTAAAGACCTCTCCTGACCCGCCTGCTGCTCCCCGCAGCAGTGTACTTCATCGATCTGCCTATTCTGTTCCCCACTCTGTCTCTGGTGAATCCTCTCACCACCCCTGCACCTCTGGCCTGTACCCCAGTTCTGTATGAACAAATAAATCTTTAAAATAATAAAAAAATTATTTATGCTTACAGAACTAGATTGTACAGAATTAGATGTGTGGAGGATGAGAGAATTCACCAGAGACAGAGTGGGGAGCAGAACAGGCAGATTGACAAAATACACTGAGGAGGGGAGCAGCGGGAGGGTCAGGAGAGGTCTGCCACGCCATGTAGGTCACCTCCCTGGTTGGGGATCAAACTCGTGCTGCAGTGGTTTTGGAGAGCTTCATAATGTGGTGCTTTAACCCATTGAGCCACCAGGGAGAGCCCACACACACATTTTTAATTGTGTTTTATTTCTTCTAATCTACATGCAATAATAAAAAAAAAAACTCTTATGTTTAATATCTACTTTGGGTTTTATTTTTTCCAAATTAGTTTCATGGTCATAAAAAGGATTATTGTATCTCCCAGTTGCAACAATTTTATTTAAGTATAGAACTCTCAGCAACAAATATCTAATGAAATTAATGGGTACATGTTTTGGACACTAGGATTATTTTCTCTTACTTCAAATGCTTTTCCTTTTGTTCATCATTTTTTCATCTTCAAACATTCATGGGTGTTTTCAGAATATGTGTATTTCTTTTCATTCATCAACACTCTTCTTACTATATAGTAAATATAGGTACCTCTGACCCCTGTTTCTAACAAGAGCTCAAGTCACTATCTGCCTCCATCTCAGTTGCCCGAGAGTAACCCTCAATTTCCTTTCACTAACCCACATTTCATTGTGGTGTCAGGAAGAAACTGAAGATCTAGGTTCTAGTTTTGGCTCTGCCTTAGATATTATCCAGAACAGTCACTTAATAACACTTGGACTCAGTTTCATCATGTGAGAGAGCTGGAGGCTATTATAACCCCTATGTTCAGTTTAAGTGTCCTTCGCATTAGTCAAGCCTTTCCTGTAATTCTTCCCTTAATGCTTATACATACTGACAGCAAGGTATATTTTGATACATAATACACAAAGAACCCACCAGTTGGTTAGGTGGACTTCATTATCTCACTGATAAAGCCATCTAAATCATGAGCGCAATCACATTATCCACAGGGAGACCGAGTCCCTTTGCAGATGATTCTGATACCGAGTTGAGTCAGACATCCTGCAACGTGTATGGTTGGCACTGGAAGATGCAAGCAGATGAGACTGTGTCTCTTCTTGCCCTTTATGGCTTTTTCAGGAGGTGCCTATAATAGTAATAACAGTATTTTCTCTGATTTAGGATATTTCTAACCTTCCTCAAACCCCTCTCTTCTAGGACAGGAGGTCCCTAGAGCAGATACGGCTCATAGATTTCACCTTATATAACAATTCCAACTTGATCATTGTGACTCAAGGAGAACTATACTCTTAGGATTCTGTCTGGCTCAGTGAGAAAGAATTCTGTGATTGCCTTGTGAGTGTGGTAGGAGAATTTACAGAGCCTGCCCCTTGAATGCTCATTGCTGTGGTCTTCTTGGCAGTCACTGGTCCCTGCACGCTGTTCTTGACTGTTTCCAAGACGCTCTTTTTCAGGCCTCTTCAGTTATTCCTTCTGATTTATCTTTGACCTATACATATTGCAGCACTTGATCTCCTTCTGGAAATAGGTAGTGTACTTTCTTTGATTTGTTTTCTGATTAGAACAAATGCTGTCTTGACCTTCCAATATCTTGTGTTCAATTTTCAAAATAGTTCACTCTTTATTAAAGTGCCCCTCTTCAAATGGATATTTGATGTCCAGAAGGTATAACATTTTATGTTGTCTAAGATGAGTACGTTTTAGAGAGAGGCTGATGAATATAGTGTCTGTAGTTAACAATACTGGATTATATATGTAAACTGGATTTAAAAGATAAACTTCATGATAGTTATTATCACGACAAAACAAAACAAAGCAAAACAAAACATAGCAAGAGCTAAAAGGAAGCTTGTGGAGGTGATGGATATATATTATTTTGATCGTGTTGATGCTTGTGTCCAAACTCATCACATTGTATATGTTAAATATGTGCAGTTTTTTTACATGTCGCTTATGCCTTTAAAAAGCTGTTAAAAAACAACAAAATGAAATAAAAGCATTCCTCTCCAAACTGACATCTTTTAAGCCACCAGAAACTCAAATGTGAGTTTGTGAAACTAGAGTCACATTTTATTCATCAACAGAAAATCGTATCTTACACCCCCTACAACACTGCCCTCCAAGTCCTCATCACTATTTTTAGTTTTATTCAGCTTTTGTAATTTAAATCTTTCATCATTTAATCTTAGTTTCTTCCTATAACATCAGTTATTCATTCAAATGGGTCCTGCAAAAAGTCCCATTATAGAGGGTCAGACCACCTTCGAAACACAGTAACACAATGGAATATCTCAAAACTAATGTCCAGCATTATTTTTTGTTTCATAGATGAAAGAAGATAATGTCACTTTTTTAAAAAATGAAATCTTTTATTTCTACTTAGTTATTCACTCTTTATCCCTATATGAGAAGATAATTAGGAATACTCTCATTACTTTGGCCTCATAAAACCAGCACAGAATGACAATAGCAGGAGTCTAGTCTACTGGCATAGTTGCTGGGAATGAAACACCAAATTTTGAACCGAGAGTTTCTGGTAACTAAAAGGGTGGAAGGCTAAGCTCCAGCGGAGGACTGGGCAAACCAGACTGCACCATTATAGGAGTGATAGTAATCATCATGTAATAACAATAGTAAACAGTCACACATTTGATTTTTATAATAGTAATTACATGATTATAATAACATTGTCATTAGCATATTACAGGTGATGAACGTTAAATAAAGTAGTATATATTAGTACATTGCCTAATATCACATAACTAAAAATTAGCAGAGCTGGGTTTTGAATTTAGGGCGTTGGTTCCAGTATCAATGCACTTGGCATTGCTTCAGAATAAAGATTGGTAATCAGATGGGAATAATTTTATAACAAAAGGATTGCCTATTCATCTTTTCAATAATTCCCACACCTATAATCATTATCTACTAATGAGGGTTCTTCATTAATAGAGGGGCCTTCAGACTCTGGATTTTCACTGATAGCTCTAAATGTCTTTTGCATTCTAGCTTAACCAGCTCACTTGCTGTGGTGGTGCCTCTGGTCTAAATGTGCTCCATTGATTTAAAGCTTTTGGCAGATGGGTGGACAGAGCTGTGGTGGTGATGATGATAGTGATGGCCTGGCTGCTGCTGAGATTGGTTTGGTTGAGTGTGGTTGTGTAATCCGATGGGGCAAGGCAGGGGGTAGAGAGCAATGCTCTGGAGAGGTAGCTTTTTAATACAAAGACTCAGCTTTTAATACCAACTGCTATAGTGCAGAGAATATTTGGCATTATGTGTGAGAGAGAAAAAAAGTATATGTATCTTTGGAGTAAATAGGGTCAGTCTTCCAGGCAGCATTCAGCCCAACAGATATTCTTTTTTCTGGTAGAGCCAAGGAATTGTCTAAAATTTTCCATCCATAGTAAAAAGGCATTTCAGATGATACTGTGAAAACACATCCCCCCCCCTTTTTTTTAATATATGCTGTATTGAAGAGCACTAGCAAAATACATTTTGCTTGTACAATGTGTAGATCAGATTAAATCAAATATACTATTTGGATTAGGATGTAAAAAATTCAGAAATGAAAACAAGTGAGTGATGCTGGAAACTGATGCTATTAATGTCAGAATATTCTTATATGTAAGAAAGGGCTAATACTTATTGCATGTGTTGTAATGAATATTAAAGGAGTTAATACATCATCTGAAAAATTTAAGGATGCCATATAAATTTAAGCTCTTTATTATCATTACATATTTGTGTCATTTTGGTACATCTTTTTATCTATTTTCTTTTTGAAATGTACAATGTATGATCCTTACTGATGAAGATTGTTGTTACCCGAAATAGGTCTTTCCCTCAATTCAGATAAAGAGACTGATGTGTAACCTTTCCTTGCTTTCCCAAATAAAGATGTACTTGGTTGTTTACAGTACTGTCAATGTTTATTCAACTCTGCTTCTCAGATTCTGTGTCTCCTTCCTCAGCCTCTGCTTTAAAAGGCATGTCTTTCCTAGATCCTTGTAAACAAGACTAGCCTGTCTGTCAGTGTTTTTCCCCCAGCAATCCACAATTCTGCCACTGCATTTGAAGTTTGGCTTCAGTTGATCTTTGAAGACAGACTGGATCTTTCTGGCTTGTGTGGGTCCACTTCCTCACTTAGCTGCTACACAGGAATCTCACTGTCAGTCTGTACAAATGCCCTGTCTGTTGAACTGCCCTGTCTTTTGAACTGATCATGTGGCTCTCTGGAGCATCACTTTCACACTGGTATCACTGCCTTGCATGCTTATTCTTCAACCAACCTTCCAGAATGTGCCCTTAACATTCATTGCTTTTCACCTTCAAATAAGGTTTCACCTTACCTCACCTCCAGACAGGCTAGAGTAGGATACAGGTGCTGTTCTTGATACTTTCAACTATGACAACCTCCCTTCCAGTAGCTAAAGTTGCTATTAGATTCTGTTTCTATTTCTATATCACCTTAGATATATCATTATGCATGTAGTATCTTTCAATTGGCTATATATGACCAGTGTGTGAAAATAAAAGGTAAAATCTACTTAGGAGTCATCTAGAAGCCCTATGGATCCAGACATATCATCTGGGAACATGTTGCAAATAAATTGTCAAGTTCCACCTAAACTGGAATAAAATCAAAGACTTGGAGAAAGGCCCCAATAAGCACCATTTATCTGCTGTAACAAGCCTTCAACGTGATTCTGAAGAAGGCTGTAGTTTAAGAACCACTTTCCTGAAATGAGACATAATAAAATATTAACTTAGTTCATGTTGTTGATAATCAAAGATTGCCCTCCTATACTAGTGTTTACACATCTAGAAAATGTGAAATAAAGATAATATGGACCAGTGTTCTCTTTGTCACTGTACATTTCAGAGGTTGGACATTTTCTAGGGAACAGGAGATAACCATATTTTCTGCTATCACTTTTGAGATAAAAGTAATAGTCCCTCTAAAACATTCCCTCTCCTATCCAGAATGCCAGAGATTGGATATAATATGATGCAATGCACTCAGATTACTGACCACAATAGGAAGACATATCCAAGAGAACGTTAGGTCAACAGATTCTTAGTCAATAAGGACCCAGGCTACTGATGTTACTAATAACTGTAGCTGTAGAAGGGAAACTGTAGATATTTTCCCTAAGTGTTGTATCTGTGAAAGGTCAGAATAGAAAGTAAGGGACTATTTTATGGTGAATCTTGGAAGTATTGCATGTCACTTCTGATCACATTTCATCCAAGCAGATCTAAACCACATATGCAGGCCTCAGTAAGTGAACATTGGGAAGTGTGGCCCAACTGTGTTCCAGGAAGAGGAGGACATTTTGGTAGTTTCTGCCACTGGTGTGTATTTTTCACCTAATCTTCTTTTTCATCATTAGTGATTTTTATTTTTCGGTTATTGTGATAATTTAAAAGAAGTTTGAGAAGAGTAGTCCTCTTTCTGTTATCCCCAAGTGACTCAGAGACTTTGATATTCTCAATGCAGAAATGGTAAAAAGCAGGAAATGTGCCACTGATGGTGGTTGACTCTCCACATAATGCTGTAATGTATACCCGGATACTTGGTCGCTGGTATCTGAACATTAAAATGAATTGATAAATATAATATCTGGGATTTATTTCCATGTGTTATTTTAAGCATTGAAATTAGTTTCTATGTATCAGAGATAAAATACCCAGACATATAAAATGGAATATGAGTCAGGAGACTTCGGGAGCTTTATGTATATCAAAAAGGTACCTGACTTCTCTGAGCAGGAGTATCTGTTTCTGCAAAATGGAGTTGACTTGATGATTCTGATTGCCCCTAATAGTGCTAATACAATGAGAACAGCTGCTTTTTCAGTGCTTACAAACTAGGTCCAAGACATTATTCTTGGTGTAAAACTAACACTGTGCCAAACTTCTGATCTCATGAAACTCATGGTCTCTTTGTGAAGCAGAGAAATATAACGGCAGATAATTATTAAGAAATACAGTCCCTGAATTGATTGATTTATGCATTTTAACATACTGATTTTATATATATATATATATAAAGTAAGTTCAGGATGTTGTATAAGTTATCTGTTTATGAAGATCTTGGAGTTACTTGTGTTATTGTCCATATTTCAAATACTCTTTTTTTTTTTTCCTAAAAGTGGTATAGCCATCTAAATCATTACTGTATGTGAGACAGACATCCAATGTTTTTTTTTTTCTTTTCAAAATACTGGCATATTAAATAATAATTCTCAAGCAATTTCTACAATGCCATTAAAAAAAATCAACCCTAAGCTAACTTAAATAAAACTCAGCTACTCCATTTGAGTTAATTTTGACAGGAGAAAATAAAATGTAGAAATACAAACCAAACAGGATTTATGGAGATTCATATTGTGTCATATTTTCTGCTTTCTATGGATGCTGATATGTTCTCACAAAAAATTTATAACTGCAACAGAAAACTGAATGACTATTGATTATTTTTTAGTTACCAAGACTAATTGATATATAAAGCTTTGTAAATCCTTTTAGATGAGGATGGGTATAAATTAAAAACAAATTAAAGCAGAAACTTATAAAGAACCCTCTCCAATTCAGTGGGTTATGTTTTGATGTATATTAGTAAGGTGTCCTTTGGTCTCTTAACCTAAAACTCCCATCACACAAACAAACCCTAGACACAGGAAGCATTTCCACTACTACAGCCAGTTTGTATATGTTTTTTTTTCTAACATACATACAATTATTTTAATAAAATAATATTTAAAAAAAGCAGAGAAAAATGCCATGCTGAGACAACAGGATTGATGAGCCTATTATCTGTAACCTTGATGCTTACTGTTAACAAGCCTTTTTGGTTTTGAAGACACTGAACATCTGGGAACTGAGCACTGACACCTATTAGTTACAGTGGTTTCCTTTAACCTTTCTAAATAATCTGATAGATAAGCATCCAGAAATTCTACAAAATTGGACTCTTAATTGACCGAATGAATGACTGTCTCTTTTTTTTCCAATCTAAATTGAAAAGTACACTCCTTTCAGATGAAATGTGAAAGGAGGGTAAAAATCTCAGGTGAGATTTTTCCAGTGGAAAAATCTTGAAACTGAAGCTCTCATCATTGTGCTCTTACACTCTCACCTTGACTCACTCCCTAGACAGCTACCAAAGTGAATTTTCTAAAACCTACATCCACCTGTTTTTACCTTCACTTAAAAAATTTCTGAGTAGATGGGAGGATAATGTCAACACCTTTAACTTTGACCCACACGGTTCCTACTAGCCTCTTTTCTCCCACTACTTTTTATACCCTTTGAAATATACCATGACATCACTTCAGTCTTGAAGTCCTACATCTCTATACTTTTCAAGTTGCAGATACATTTGGCTTTAAGACTTTCCTCAATATTACAGTTGTCTTCCATGTAGCCTCGAGGTCTAACCAATAGCTTCACTCATTAACTCGCCTTTGACTGTTGCTATATAAACCAGGAAGTATTCTACACATGAAGCGGTTGGTGATGAAACAGGTTCCTGTTTTCTTTTTGCAATTCACTAATAAGAGGGAGAGAGATAGATCAATAAAGAAGGAAACAAATGAAACATCTGGGCAATGTCACTTCAGATACAAGTAGATACGAAGAGATGAAGTAGGGCCATCAGTTCAGACTGTGGGTCTGGTAGACTTATTGCAGTGAGCTCTCTTGGAATCAACAGTCACATACTATCCACTTTTGCCTTCACATCCCATCATCTTCAAAATATTTTCTTTTTTTATATTAAAATTCAGCATTTTGGCCCTCCCTAGTGGCGCAGCGGGTTAAAGCACAGCACTGAGAATCTAAAGCCGCTTCCTCATGAGTTCGATTCCCACCTGCCCCGGAGGTGACCACATGGTGTGGCAGACCTCTCCTGACCCACCCGCTGCTCCCCTCAGCAGTGTACTTCATCAATCTGCCTGTTCTGCACCCCACTCTGTCTCTGGTGAAGCCTCTCACCGCCCCTGAGCTTCTGGCCTGTACCCCAGTTCTGTATGCACAAATAAATAAATCTTAAAAAAAAAAATTCAGCATTTTATTTTTTTATTTAATCATTCTTCATTTTTATAGAATGTATGCTTTATCATTTTGGGTGTAGTCCCCTTAAAATTCCTACCACCAGTTCACCTGTGTGCCATTATAGCAGCTGAAAAGGTGTCAGAAGATGATGTGCTTTACAGTTTTACTAAACTGCACCCCAGATTCACTGGTACAGCCTAAAGTCTTCTGAAACCTTTTGTGAAATATGTTTGAATGCTCTATTGCTATATTTTTTCACATACTAAATGAACTAGAAGTTATAATTCATGTTCAATTGCAACACTGAAACTTTAATATATTTTAAATTAAATGATTCATAGTCACTTTAAAACCAAATTCAATTAAAATGAAATAACTGGATAATGTTATTTTTTGAAAATGCATTAAATCTTATTCTTTCATTAAAATATTTTATGCATTTTGAATACAAAGTGAAAGACAGAAGGGGAAAGATAATAAAATGACAGCAGAAAGTAATTAGCAAAAACCAAAAATAATATAAAAAATCTTTGGATAAAATCAGCATCATAGACAACTGTGTGGAAATTATAATAAAACAAAAAATACAACAATGTTAATGATAATTGGTCTATACTATTGATAAGGGAGGAACTAAATAAAATTGACTTTGTAAAGCCCACTTGGATACATATAAAATAATAAAGTGAATAATTTTATTGGGGAATTGTAAAGATCAAAATCTACTTCATAAATATGAAAAAAATTGAAATGCCAATGAATTACCTCTTAAAGGATTCTTATATAGTTTTATGGTAATTTATTTGAAAGTACTATAAACAAAGTTAGTTCTCATATTAACTTTTCAGAAGTTTAGGAAAATAAAATTAAGGCTAAAACTAATAACTTCACCATTGTTAGACCCTCATAATTACAGTACAAAAATATTACAATATAGAAAAAGAGAATTCAACAATGTTAAAAATTTAAAGAAGTTACAATCAATTTTATTTCTGTCTCATACATTGCTTATTCTAGACATGGGTAATGTATAAAATATTTTTCTTATAATCTTACTGTGAAAGTATAAAAGCTATATTTTCACTTTACCAGATACAAAAAAAAAATTGATGTTATTTAAAACCTAATACTAAACACTTTAAGTTTGGGGTAGGTTAAGGGAAAATCAGTGAATAACATTTTTTTTTTACTTTATTTTCCATTCAAGTAACACTGGTTTGCGACATTGTTTGTGTTTGAGAAGTAGGATCTTCCCTTTCACGTGTGGCTACCACACCGTATCCACCACCATGGCTTTCTTAGTCTATTACTATAGTCCATGATGCTCCTCCACTTTGTGGTCTCTCTTTCCCACACATAGCCTCAGTTCTACCCTCAGAGTTTTAAAGTTTGTTGTTAGATTGACTTTATTCAATCCTTTGCTTATTTTTTTCAATAGTCCTCATATAAGTGACACCATTTTACATTTGTCTTTCTCCTGTGACTAACTTTGCTTAACATGATTTCCTCTAGCTCTGTCCAAATTGACACAAATGACAAGAGTTAAGTTTTTTTTTTTTTTTTTTTTAATGCTGAATAGTATTCTGTTACATCATCCTGATATTCATCTTGGGCTTCTAGGTAGTTTCCATAGTTGGGCTATTCTAAAAAAGTGCTGCAGTGAACATAGGAATGTATGTTTCTTTTTGAATTTGTGATTTTATATTCTTCAGGACGATAAGAGTAGAATTTCTAGGTCATGTGTAAGATCCATTTTTAATATGTTGAGATACCTACATATTGCTTTGTATAAGGGCCTGACCAGTGTACATGCCTCTACAAGAGCAACAGAAAACTGAGCATTGTGTGCTTTGACCATAATTTAAAAACTACTAAATTCCTAAATCTTGGAACCAATATTTGAACACAAGTATTCTCGGTCCAGGGTGATAATGATGAGAGTGATGATTTCAGCAACAGTAGTAACAGCAACGAAAGTAATGGTAGCTTTGGTTATGGAAGTACAGGAGACCTTTACAGTCATTTTCACACTTTGGTCTTCATGTTTAAATCTCCATATTGACCAATCGAAAGACATATATTCATCCAGAAACAAACTTTGTGATATATATAAGAAAGCATTATGATAGAAAAAGTCACAGTAGAAAGTATGATTTATTATAAAATGTGATGCCAAAATTGTAAAAATAATAAAATATTAAACTATTACATAAACCTATTTAAACACATCATAAAATATAAGAAAATATGAATACATTAGTAAAATATGAAATATAGAGATATAGTGGAAGTTTTAAAATACTAAAACTCTGTTAATCAAGTGAAATTGAGTTTACCAAATTGATAAGGATGGAAGTAAACAATTTAGTGCTTATAGCACAATATAGTTGTGTAATGGTTAAGCATGGAATTTGGAGTCATTAGCCACCAGTTTTTCATTCTGTATACTTTTTCATTGGGGAAATAAATTACTTATATTTTCTGTCTTATTGTCCTTCTATGGACAATAATATATAATTATTATAATATAATATATAATATAACAAAATATAAAATTAAAACCAACTTCTTGCTCCACTTCACAGTGCTATTACATATTCTTATTCAGACACATAGTGTTTAGTTATACTTAATTTTAGTCTTCTTCATTTGATATTCAGAAAAATTACTGTACTAGTAATTGTGAAACCCGAACAACTAAACCCTCTGTTTACACATTGAATATATGAGAATATTCACTGAGTGTCTCTCAAATTGGATTAGGTCAGGTAGCACTAGCTTGGATTGGATTAGTTTTTTTTTTATATTTATTTATTTGTGCATACAGAACTGGGGTACAGGCCAGAGGTGCAGGATTAGTGAGAGGAGTCACCAGAGGAAGACAGAGGAGCAGAAAAGGCAGACTGACAAACTCTGCTGCTGAGAAGAGCAGCAGGTGAGACAGGAGAGGTCTATGTGTGTCATGTGGGTCACCTCCCTGGCTGGGGATCCAACTTGTGTTGCAGCTGTGGCTAGCTTCATTATGCTGTATTTTAACCCATTGTGCCACCAGGGAGGGCCCTGGATTAGATTAATTTAATAGTTTTCAAGCATTTAAGATCTCAGACATTACTCATAGTGACTTGGTAACTGCTGCAAGAGGGTGGGGATAGGAACAAGGAACAAGCCTAACAAAGAAACTGTTGTATGCTTGTTCCTCCCAGGGATTTATGGTAACAAGAATTGCTGCTATCACTAGAGATTTCAAGGAGGAGAATAGCATGGTTCCATTTCCTGGTGGTTCCATCAACTTGTTCATTAAATTCACTTACATACTAATACTAAGGTCCTCTGTTCGATTAGAAGGCACTGTTAACCTCTTCCCTATAGTACCTTCTTCTAGTGTTAGCTGTGGATGAAGCAATGTAAAACTAGCTGGCAAAAAGAGTAATTTTTTTTTTCACTTCATACATTCTTACATTTATTAAACAAACAAATTTTGACAGAATTCGCCGTGTCTAAGTATGTAATCCTTGCTTCTGTGTGGTGGTCTTCATGATTGTTTTGCATATCTTTCTTCTTTTTGCTAAAAGTTTCCCCTACTTCCTCAACACACACACACACACACACACACACACACACACAGTGAAGCAACTGACCTACAGGTTTCCTCTGTGTTTTGTTCAGATGCTGAATTGAACTTCAGGAATAAGAGCTTGGGTGTTTTGGGAATTTTCCTGCTGGGAACTCACTAGTATTGATTTCAGTTCCCTGAGAAATGATGCTGATAAATATGTTCTAGAAGCAGGATATGTTTTACTTGCAATAGAGTGAAAGTAGCATTATTGAGATAAATTGTAAACTGTTGCTAAACTGCGTGTTGTAAAATCATGACCTGTAGTGCTCAGTTGCGTCCCTAAAAATGTGTGTATACTTAATTTGGTTTTCTAATATGATGCTGCTATTAGACTGAAGCTGAGTTCACAATTGTTTTCAATTTGTGCCCTCACAAAGTTTTCTCTTCTGCTAGATTCCTGCAGACCCACATGCCTCTAGGCTGGTTGTCAGTGTATATGACTGTGTAGGCTGAGCTCAGGCCTGTGATCTCCTGCATATCTGAACAGTGCAGTTGCTTCTGGAGCAGAATGATTGGCATACAGTAATTCCTGAATGACTGCAACTAGGACCTCTGGACACATTTACCATCTGTTGAACAGGGATAGTATTTCAGGACACCAGAATGTATTTAATAACTTCTTTAAGGTTCTTTCTTGATTTCCCAGGATGATCACTGAAAATATTGAATACAACTGGCCCCTAGATAGGGAGGCTCCATCAATTGCATGACCACAGCCTTGTTATCTTTAGAAACGGTCATCCTGTTAGAAGTCTGGGGTGGATGAATCCAATTTTAGTATGAAGACATGAATGTACATATATTCTTCACTCTTGCATCTACGGTTAAATATCCAAAGCATGCTGGTTTTGTCTCTGAAGGGTTAATTGATGACTTTTTTATACTATCTTGCTGAAAATATTCAATAGCCATAGTGGCATATGTCAATTTTAATAAGGAACTTGAGAATTTACTGAGGCTAATTTTGCCTCCTTTCCATTTGCAAACATTAAAGGCAGAAGAAAACCTGTTGGAATACTAGTAAGTGCTTGTTTTGTTTTTGGTTTTTTATTGGGGGAGGGAAGCATCTGAGTAGATAGAGCAATTCCACTTGTGTCTTTTACTCTGCTCTTTAACAGTAGCTTCTGCAAATTAGGGACTCTGGACAGGATTTTTACTTTAAAGCTATGTTTCATCATTGTTCAGACCCCATAAAGCTAACTCTTGTAACGGAGATCTTTGAAGTATTATTAGTGTCTCTTTAAGTGAAGATTGATATTTTTTTTTTTACAAACTAGTACAAAATATATAGACTTTGTATTAAAATTCAGAGTATAATATGACCAAAGTGATGGTGTTTTCGTGGATTTCTGTACACATTAACCACGGGTTTTAACATATTCATTTTCAGGAATGAAAATGTGCAGGCATTTTCATGACATTTTGAAAAAATTTAAATGGCTGCTTTTCAATTTTATTTAGCCTTAAGGATATGCTTGCATTGCAGACAACTTAGGCATAACTGCCTAGAGCTAGTGCAGAAAGTTTCTGGGATCATCAAAAAAAAAAAAGAACAAGGTGGAGAAATGTGAATTAACAGAGCCTCTCAAAGAATGTTGTCAAGTGCACTGTTGGGCCTTGAATGTGGTGGTTCACCTAGAATATTTGGATTGTCCAGGCTTTTGAATGAGCACAAAATCATGATTATGCGACTCACTGACCATAAAATGAATGCACAAGGAACAGAGTTTGACATCCATGTAGCCAATGTTAGTGAGAAGATTTTAATATGAAGCCTGAATGGAATGGCCAAGGGAAACTATATTTGATAGAATACAGAATCTCAGTCTCTCTTGGAGTGATGATGGTAGCCCCCAAATGGCATTATTAGAACTGTCTCTTTAGACTAATGTACACATAATGTGAGAGACCAGAACACAGAGGTTCATGGGGCAGTAGACATGGAAGATGCAAACTCATAGTGCTAGCAAAACCATGTTCACAAGTGGCAAAGGACTCAGTGGGAAGCAAGGAAGATAGAGACCTTGAATTCTGCTGTATCTTTCCTAAGAAATGCTTTAGGTCAACACGTTTAGCAGACAAACTTAGTGTTCCTGTTATCATGAGCCATGAATTCTTTTCACTTTTGGCTCTTATTCGTTATCAGTCTATGGGCCACAGAATTTGTATCTTACTCTGAGACGCTGCATTCTAACTTCATTGTCACCAGACACAGCATCTGGAATCCAATATAATATATCCAATATATTATCTTGCCAACTAAGAGTCTAGAAACTTTTTCACTAGTACTTATACGTAGTATCAAGGTTCTATATAGAGAGTAGATGCTTGCCAGCCCAGGAGCTTTTCAAGTACCTGTAGGCTGATGCTGGCAGGCCACACATTGATTCATCTTTATGTTCAACTTAAAATAGATCATAGAACCTCTGAAAGTTTAGTATAATTTTTTCACTTGTCCCTCACAGACCTATAAGCATCTGTGTGCTATTTTATTGACATGACTGGCTCTCACATTGAGATTACAGAATAAAACTTCTTATTTCACATATTTTAAACAGCACAATTTCTGAAAATTCAAGTATACATACATCTCCCACAGGTTCATTCAAAACATATTTTAAATTATTTTTTATTCTTGAGTAATTTAAAAACAAAATCATGATTTGGAATGTCACTCAAGTTAAAAGATGTCTGAGGCCCTCTAATGGATACAACTTAAAACAAAACTGTTTTTGATGTCAACTGTGAAGCTCTCTCCAAGTTGGAAAGCATGATAACAATTTTTTGAAGTAAAGATTGACAGCTTTCCAAGAAATAAGTCAAGGATCTAATTCTTGTCTTCTGGGCTGAGCAGGAGAGAAGCGATCAACTGACCAGTGAAGAAGGAACAGGGGTGGCAAGGGGGCAGAGGAAACAATATGCCCCCCATTCCAGTTGGCCTATGTGTCAGATATGACACAGCCCAACAAACCTTCCTCTAAAGATTCACATAAGTAAGCATTTCCTTCTAGTTCTGTTAAAAGGAAAAGAAAAGAAATGGCAGAAGCTGTCAGATGAGATTCTGAGAGTTTGCTTTTCTCCCAATTTTTCTGAATCAAACCACAGTTAGGATGGAGATTCCTAGACAGGTTTTCAATTGATTGTACTTTCCACCAGCCTCCACCTCAGGTGGATGAAAGATTGCAAAATGGGGAGAAAAATAGCCTGCAGAACCAGATGGTTTCTTTTCTTGTAAACACTTCTTATAAAGAAGCCTGATGGTATTTGATTGGAGTTACCTTCTGTATATTTGTAGTTTATGAGACAAATCCTCGGTAAATTTTCTCCATTGAATGGCATTATGAGAATAGGAATTAGCCTTGTGTTCGCTCTCTCTCAACACCAAATTGTCCCCACAATGCTAGTTATGAAAACAACTCTACTTAATATATATATATATATATATATTTTTTTTTTTGATCGAATGATCCAAGGGGAGCCCTGGGTGTGTATTGCTTGGTTTTGTTATTTCAGACCCTTAGGCAAGAAGCCATTTGCTTCAACATTTAGGCAATATCATGCTAAATGTGGAATACAGAGTAGAAATCACAATTTGTCAATTCGGATGGCATAGGGAAAATACTGGCATACTTTATCTCAAGGCATTTAAGCCAGGTATATATACTCCACTTCTTTATTTTCCTCAGAAGAAATTGGAGTCCATTAAATAGATCCCTAGCAGAGACCTGCATCCCTTTTAAGGAAAATGGACTTAGGAAGGTGGAGGAATTATACATGGGAATATGGGGATAAGGAAACGCTGATTCTCCCTGCATGTTTTTTTCCTGCTTCATCAGTTTAACTTGACTTCTCTATTCTTTTCTATAATATGCTTGCATTTTTTTTGTGCATGAACTTCTCTCTTCTTAAAGTACATCCCATTCCTCCTTTTTTGATAACTCCCACATATTTTGTGAGTCTTTCATTTTAGTTAGAGAAGCCTTACCTGATGCTATACCATTCAAATTATCACCCTCTGTTATTCTCTTTCAATTCCTGGGCAGTTTCTCCTTTGAAACTCTTATGACTGTTAGTGGTTTTACATATTTTGGTCTGTTACTCTCTTGACATTGGTTTTTAAAGCGGACTGTCAGCATTGTGAAGACAGGGGTCATCTCTCCCGCTTGTCCCCTGGTATTCTCTCTATGTTATGCACCACAGGCTCTCTTCCTTTGAAATAGTAATATCCAATATTATAACAAATAATGTATAATATTATTTATAACACATTATATTACAGCTAGTATTTAATATACCTTTATTATTCTGAGCTGAAATTAATATGCAGTGTAAACTCTCTATTCATATAATTTTAGAAAATTCATTATTTTAAAGGAAGATTTAAAGGAATGATATTACAATTCAATGTACTTTAACATGTAAATACTTAGCGTGACTTCATGAAAAGACGTAATAAAGCAGGCATTTGCTTCCACTTTGCTTGGTATCATTCAGCTATGATCATGGCCCATGGGGGATGTTACACCATCTTTTGTAGACTATAGTACTGCGGCAAACATTTGATGATGTACTTTTCCAACTAGTGATTACATATTGGTAAATTCTGAACCAAATAATGTAAAATTAATTTCTTTGATGAATGTCTTTTACTAAGGAAATTCTGTATCTATGAAAGCTGTACAAAGCATTCTTTGCACAAGGCACACAATGTGAAGGTGGGTCTTAGTTACCTTAAGTGATTATATATCAACTTCTCACTCACTTGAACAACACAGTGGGGCATTTGAAAGATATCCAGAATTGGGACTTGATGAGATGATGATTCTGACAGTATGTTAGAGTTTCTGAATACTACCTAGCAAGTGTCAATAGTTTCCCTAGTTGTTGAGGCACCCAAAAACCATCCCAACTAAATTCCAAAGTGTTTTCAAAGAATCATCCACTCTCAACCTCTGGCCATAGATGTTCCAAATGACTTTAAAAAATGAATATATTATTTACCATCCCTTTTGCTTCTTTATGGCTTAATTATGTCTAGCTTTTTGAGGACTTCTCTATACCTAGTGTAGTACACTGACTATAGAAATTTCAGTAACTACAAATTGAGCAACAATTGAATTATGGAGTTTTCTCAAGTGTTAAGAGTAATTGTCAGACTACTTTATGCTGTTCCTCCCACAAAACCACACTCTTCTATCTGCTTGAGGACACTCACATTTTTAATTATCTTGGCTTTTAGAAGGCACAACTGATAAGGGGAAATGTTATCAAATTTTTGCCTGACCCAACATTGTTAATCCTATTATAATCTACTATATGCTGGCAAGGCACTATTTTCATTAATAGCAGGAGACCAAATTTTAATGAAGAAGTCTACCTGTGAGGTCTCAGATCTGCTCATGTTTGCTTTCATCCTGTCATCAAATCTTTTTTTTTTTTTTTTCCCACATTTGAATGTTACTCTCTTCAGTATAATGTGCATGTCAGTAGATGCGGACGTAGGAAAATTCCCAGGACTGGGAAAAGATTGTTGAACAATAGTAATAACAAAAGCAGTCATCTAAGAAGGATTTTTGGGGTGATTTTTTTTTTTAGACTAATGATATATTACAGTTCATTACAATGGTATGTCAGCTGTTATTTGAAAACCAAATTTAAAAGGCATTTAGGTCTTTTCTGCCTGCAACATGACCTGTGCTAGGAGTAAAAAAGCTGATGCTTTCTTCTGACTTTAGGAACTGTGCTGTCTCAAACCAGACGGTTAACCTATTTCTTGTGAATTATTTTTCTCTTGTGAGGCTAAATTAATGCTTGTAAACAGTGCTGAGAAAGAGCTATTTCAATAGAAGATGTTTCGGAAATGCAAAGTGTTATTGTTACAATTTGTGCTTATGTAGATACATCTTTACTTTCAACACTGGGCCATGATTGTTCAGGGATGGCTAAACCTCAGACTGAAAGTTTAGATAATGAGACCAGGTATTTTCACAGTTTCTTGCATCTGAGAATCTCAAAATATTCATCCCCAGTGCTAATACAAAACAGGTAGCAAACATATACACACTATATATATACCTGTGTTATTAATATATATATATTATATATATACATATATACATATTATATATATACATATATATACATACACACACACATACCTACACATGCTGTCACCTGATTTGCTTTGAGAGTCGTTGGCAGATGGCAGGGACAGAATTGCCTGTTTTATTCTCTCTGGCTAACCTGGTGAGAAAAGTCCCAATTCTATAAAGCCTTAAATATGCAAAATCAAAATGACAGGTTAAATCCATTTAAATCAGGTTGATTTTACAATTTAGATTGTTTTATATACATGAAAATAGTGAAACTTGATTTCTTCTTCTCTAATCCTCTTATAGCACCTGCTACCTTTATCACTTGTCATTTATCATGGTACTTAATCATATCTCCCTTGTGTTACTACCTGTTTTATGGGCATATATCTTGTCTTTCTAATTAGATTACAGGCTCCCATGAGATGATAATTTTTTTTTGAAATTTTCTCACTCTCCAGTGTGCTTTTTGGTCCATAGTAGATTATCCATTTATAATGATTATATAACAAAAAATAATAAAATAACAAAAACACTTTTGTTGAATAGTATAATAGCCGGTTTTCCACAGCAAAATTTACTTATCAATTCCTATTTGAGTAAAATCTTCATATATATCATCTTTATTTAGCATACCTCACTCAGGAAAATATCAGATGAAGAATTTATAGATTTTAAATAATTACCTTCACCACTAGTCACAACAGATTATGCTCAAGATTCCATATTGTTGTTTTGTATTCATTTGAAGTTTTATTTCAGGGGAAACATGTTGTTTAGGAAAATTGTTTTTTTTTACCATCCTTCTCTTCTGCCCTGGACTCTAAAACACAAAGCCATATGTCCTTTTCTTTTTCAACAGAATTCCTTGCAGAGAGAAGGTTCTCAAAAATGTTTGAACTGATAGTGTTGACTATTTTCTGTTGCCTAAAGTGTTTATGCATATGTATATACATATAAATGTATGCTAATATTTTCCCCCAAGCAGAATAGTAAAATCAATAGGGTATATAAATATAAAGCTGGAAAAAAAACTCAATCGTCTCTCTTTTTAATCTGCTTGCATACATGTGAACCATCTATCTTGGCTAATTATCCCACTGAATACATGGACAGATTGAATGGACAGCAGAATGTTTCACATTATTTTACTTTTATAGGTATCACTATACTTATATGACCACCACACTCTATGCCAGAGATGAGAAATTCCTGAAGTGTGTTTCCAACAACACTCTTTATGGTGGAAGTTAATAAGTATTACTGGTAGAACAGCTTTCACAGTGAAAGACATTTGGAACAATCTTGGATTTGAAGTAAGCTAAAGATTTAAAAATTTCCTTATGATGTGAGGATTCTTAGAGCATATAATATATTATTTGAATTCCCAATAGGGTCATATGATACATAGCATTTCCCAAGCTTATTTAGACACAAGAAAATGTTCCAGGGTACTCCAAGAGGTGACTCTTTATAACACATTTCAGAAATGTTTTAATAGAGTGGTTACTGACCATATCTTTCAAATTACAATTTATTAAATGTGATCAATAATACAGAAATTCTACAAGCATGGTTAATTGCAAAGAAATAAGAAAATTCATACTTTTATTTTAAATGAACCAGAAGAACTACAAACTTAAATAACTGTCATGTGAATAATCATCTTGCTTTAAAAAAAATCATGAAATATTCTTAGAAGAATCATATTTGACAGTTATTCTCAATGGGATTCTAAATGGTAAAATAATTAACTATTGCTTTTGTATTTTTTTCTTGTATATCTTACATTGCTGAATACAATAGAGTGAACCTAGTTTAATCTTTGTCTGGATCTTGCAGAATCTCATGATTGGTCCTCTATTATCAACAACAATTTTCATTTTATGATACTATAGCCCTAGAAGAATTAAGGTATGAGTTGAATCAGTGTTCCCCCCTAAACAATATCCAGAAATATATAGTTTAGATGTAAAAAGTGCTTTATCAGCTTATTTTTATCATTATTTTCTTGGCAGTAAAAAAGTGTGAAAAATATGATAATTGTATTGTTTCCTGTAAGATATAGACCAAGGTTGCCTTTCCCACAAAAATTATTAGTTTTGAATAGAAGATAATCAACATGTACCAATTACATACTATATAATCATCACACAAAATCTTCAGAACATAAAAAGACTTATGATAATCAAACCAGACTCCCTTTCCCACCCCAAAAACTAAAAAAAAAAAAAAAAAAAATAGATCTTATAAGGAAACTTAATGAAGCTGAAAGACATCATGCTTAGTGAAACAATCAGATGTGTCAGATTCAAATTTGATCCTCTTTTATTATAATCCTATTGCTTTCCAATAAAAAAAAAAAAACCACAAACAGTATTCTTAAAAAAGATAATTCAGGCCCTTCCTGGTGGCACAGAAGGTTAGAGCACAGCACTAAGAAGCTAAAGCTACTTCAGCACGAGTTTGATCCCCATCCCCACAGGTGACCCACGACCCACGTGGTGCAGCAGACCTCTCCTGACCCGCCCGCTGCTCCCATCAGCAGTGCATTTCAGTTAATCTGCCTGTTGTGCTCCCCACTCTGTCTCTGGTGACTCCTCTCACTGCCCCTGCACCTCTGGCCTATACCCCAGTTCTGTATGCGTAAGTAAATAAATCTTTAAAAAAAAATAATTCCACTCCTATACTGAAATCATCTTTTTAATGAGTTCATTGGAAATCAATTTAAAATATACCTTTACCCTGTCTACATCATTGTCATATACATACATACATGCATGTACCTGTGTGTAGCATGCACACCCAGGATTAAGGATGTCTGCAGCTGAAAGTACCAAAACGATACAGTTTTGGTATTGTTTTTTAACTCCTCGTAGTTAAAACTATGAGGAGACATATATATATATATTTCAGTGCAAATTATTTTTGTTGCTTCAATCAAAGAAAGCCAAGTCTTTCTTGAGTCCACAATGCACGTGTTTCTTGTCTGTACCTAGAACTTTCTATAGGGCCAACAAGGGAGTTGGAAAGTAATACCTTATCTCAGTGGACAAATTGCTGTTTTGAACATAATCAAGGTTTTGTTAGGAGGGAGAGGGACTAGATATTGGGTAGGTTACTAATAGTGTGTGCTACAATATGCCACATACTGCCTTATCAGCTTCAATCCACATTTCTATCTCACTTTTATTAAGTTTATTGATTGATTGTGATGAATCAGCCTTTGCCACTTCAATCTTAGTGAAGATAGGTTATTTCTAAATACAATAGGAGGGTGGGATTTTCATTTAATATTCATTTTCAGCAGAAATCTCGATACAGATAACATTTAAATTGAATTATTATGTTTTCTGTTATAAGAAAGTAAAATGTCTTGGATATATTTTCAGAGTGTTGTCAACACTTTCTTATAAAATAATGTGGGGAATAATATTTCTTATTTGTAGAGCACTTTGTTCTGTGAAGGAATGAGTAAAGGGATAATAATAGAGCTTCAGAAGTTTTAAAAGGACAATTTTAAAATACCTATCAAAACTTAAAATGCACTTTTCAGTCTTCAAAATTAAAAAAAGGGATTTAATTATAATCTGAGAACAAAGTAATAGGTAAAGCTGATGGATGGACTGACTGGGGGTGTGTGTATATATACACACATGTGTGTGTGCACATACACACATAAAATAATTAAATATTTGGGGTGATTAAGGTTCCTTTGAATTTCAGTTTCTTTTACATTCTTTGAATTTCTTTAGGTAAAACATGGATCACCCATATCAGAATGTATGTTTGAGTTGGATACCAGTACTTATCAACAACATTTCCTTAATAATTCTGCATTCAATTTGTCAAACATATTCTTTTAGAAAGGGTCCTTGATATCCCTTTGTAAGCTCTGAGGCATCACTACTTTCTTGGATAAGGCAGATGAAATCTACAAGTCTGTAGTTATTTTCTTTAATGTGTTCTTTTTGTTTGGTTTTGGTAACAGGGAGATTTCGGTCTCATAGAATAGATTTAGAAGTATAAATATGTTTGAAAGGGTAGTTAAGTGTACTGCATCGATCTGCCTGTTCTGGTCCCCACTCTGTCTCTGGTGAAGCCTCTAATGGCCCCTGCACCTCTGGCTTGTACCCCAGTTCTGTATACATAAATAAATACATCTTTAAAAAAATACTTTTTTAAAGAAATTAAGTCTGAATGTCCAGATTCCTATTTGTTCAACTTCCTCATTGCTACTCAAGTTGGCTGCCCCCTCTAAGTTTAATGGAAGAAATACATTACAGGTAACTTTGAATTCTTAAGCCTCAAGTAGCTGAAATACTTATAGAAGTCATATGCATATATCAATATATAGTGACTCTACAAAGCTTATTTTTAACAATGAGAAAGAAAAACATAATCTAGAGATAAATGAGATGCCTCTGAATGGAGAAGTAAAAACAGTTTGGTTTCTTAGGGACTGGCCCTGGAACCTGTCTTATTTAACATTTTCATAAATGACTTGGAAGAGGGAATGCATGGTGAATTATCCAAGTTTGCAGATGACACCAGGCTCTTCCAGGTAGTTAAATGCCAAGCAGATGGAGATAAACTGTAGGGAGAACTTGCCAGCCTGTGCGAGTGGGCAGAACAGTGGTAGATGATATGCAGTGTGGGCAATGAAAGGTAACTTCACTTAGAAAAAAATAATAAAATCTATGCTATAGGAAAATAAATTGAGTTTATTCATTAGTATCATAAAAGATACATTTTATAAACCAGTTTTTAAGGAAACCCTTGAGAACACTGACAAATCAAGATGATAATTAAAAATTAACACATAGAGACACTACTGTTGAATAAAATGTTATATCATAATGTGGCTTATTTCATCCATTTGTCAAAGAATGCTAATTAAGTGTCTGGTATGTGTCAGCCTCTCTTCTGGGCATTGAAATCTGTTTGGTCATTGCATCTCGAAAGAAAAACAAAGATAAAAAATCTATAAAATATTTAGAACAGTCCAATGAGGATATACTATAAATTAGCAACTATCAGAGCTTAAAAGAAACACAGATGTGCTTGTAAGATGTTTTGAACCATCTAAGAATTTCCTGTATCTCATATGATATTACAATTGCCAATGAGGTAGAGGCACAGTATATTTTTTAAAATTCAGTTTACAGGGTCCCTCCCTGGTGGCACAGCGGGTTAAAGCACTGCACTAAGAAGCTTAAGCCACTTTGCATGAATTGGATTCCGCCTGCCTGGAAGGAGATCCACATGGCGAGGCAGACCTCTCCTGACCTGCCCGCTGCTCCCCTCAGCAGTGCACTTTGTTGATCTGCCTGTTCTGCTCCTCACTCTGTTCCTGGTGAATCCCCTCATACTCCACATCTCTGGCCTTTACCCCAGTTCTGTATGAATAAATAAATCTTTTAAAAAAATCAGTTTACATATGAGGGCTCAGAGTGTCATAGAGTTGAATGGCTCTCCTAAGTTCACAAATCAGTGGAGGGTCATGAGTCAAGCATGGATTTTTCTGATTCCCAGCTCTTTTTCCAAAGTACCACATCATGATCGCAGAGAGCCACAGAACTTTGCTTATCAAGAAATGAATAGAAAGCATTTGTTATACCCAAAGATAGAAAGACTAGAAATATAAATATGTTTGAAAGGGTAGTTAAGAAACTGACATATAAAACTGTAGATGAAGATATTAATAAAGATACACACCACCCCCCAAAATCCTTTCAATTTGTACCTGCTTTTTAAAGTATATGTATAACTTTGGAGAACCCACAGTATTGGCAAGGCTATCATAAATCACACGTAGATGGAATAGTATCCTAGGATTCCATTGCAATGCAGAAGCAAAGAAGCAAGAAACATGTAGAAAAGTGGAACACCTGCCTCTTTCCTAGGGTGAGTGCTGGATAGTGAAACTATTGAAGATAGGCATTCTGGCTATAAGTGAGTAAAGGATCTTCAGATCAAAGAAGAATGAGATCAGAAAGTCATAGAATCTGGAGTTAAAGAGAAATTCAGAGATGACCCAACCTAGAGATAAATACTGATGAGACTAAAAGGAGAAGATAGAGGGGAAAAGAGTGTTTGTCAAAAACCGTGGGATCAAAAGGTGAATGAACAAATATTAATATAAAATATGACTTAGATAAAACCAATAATACTCATGTTGTTTTTCCTGTTACACATTCTAGATACCCCTGTCCTTGGTGTTTGGAATTATTACTCTGGAACAATTTAATACTACTACAATATAAATTCATATTCAGGACTTCATTTTTAGAGCATAAACAAATATTTATAAGAAATCCCTGTGTTTATCATGCACACAACCTTATCTTTAATCTGCAACTGCATATATTATGTTGCTCATTGTAAGTACACCCTTTATTACTTATTCCCATTCTACCTGCAACTGCATATATTATGTTGCTCATTATAAGTACACCCTTTATCACTTATTCCATTCTACCTGTAACTACTGCTCTTGTAAATTTTTGCACACTGAGTCACTGCTCCATTGGTTCTAGATTAAAAAGCCTACCCAACTCTTAAGACTAAACTCAGTCACCTTAACCTATTTTGCTTATTCATTTACAATTAACTAGGAAAATCAGACATATCAATGAAATTGTACAGATATGCCTATATTATGTATAGATCATATAGTTTTACAGTGAATTATTTGTACACTGGTTTGCCTCATCAAGTGTTTGTTGAATATGTTATAATTTACTGAAGGGAGAAGGGGACTGTGCTTCTACTTTTTTTTTCTCTGTCCATAGTTCTTGGGTGCAGTGAAAAACGTGCTGGGCTGAATGCCTCAGAGATTGCAGTTGTCATTTGAAAGAGAATCCATTTTTATCATCTATTATGAACTAGACACTATGCATTTTGTTTCTCTAAAGAATTTTTTTTTTATTTTGCTAATGAGAGTTCCCAAATTCAAAGGACAAAAAAAGTCTTCCAATAGCCTGATGATGCTGTTTTCACTTCTAAAAGAGTTTTGTAACTTTTGCACTACTGCTATTTTTTCCACCTAAAGTTACATTTTAATTTTTACTATTTTGCTAACTTTGTCATTAGTTAGTCATTATCTTAGCAGAAAACAAAGATCTTGGGGAAAATGTTATACCTATAGAGGGAGTAACCTTTGATAGACCAGCCAGCCAGCATAGCTGAAAAGCTCATAGAATGAAGGTGGTAGGAGGGGCTCAAGATAAAACATTTTGCTTTAATAATTTTTCAGAGGGCCACCACTCATATAGTATTTCTTTGCTACAGTAACTCAGTTATTCTGTTTCAAAAATGTTGCAACATTCTGCTTTCTTTTTTACTCTCGATTTCACTTTCAAAAATCTATCCAATTATCCCCCCTTGTTTGTTCCATTGTAGTATGTTCAATAATTCTAGCAGGGGACTCCTTATTTGTAAATGTTCGGTAGTTCCAAGTGTTTTCTTACCAGCCTTCATCAATAGCTATTTTAGCAGTGTCTTCATTACTTCCTAATTGTCCACTGTTCTTTGGTTTACTGCTAAAAAATGAATTCAGTATTTTAGCCATTGTTGAGTAGTCATTGATTTCAAGCCTGCTCCATTTATTTAGCGAGTCTATTTTTTTCTTACTATCTCTTTGATTCAGAATTTTACATATAGTTAGTTTTCTTATTATTTTTAATCTCTTTGGCTAGTACTAACACTTCTCTTTTTCATGCCATTATCTGCTTTCAGCTGTGAGAAACTGATTCATATTCTCTTACAATAAACTATTGTTTCTAATTAAATGCTGAATAATAATCTATAATGATGGTGGTGCAAGAAAATAGAAGATAGTTTCCTACTCGTGTAGTGATCACAGTCTAAAAGAGGAAAGAAAAGACAAATTCACATGACTAAAATATGCCTAGCATCAATTAATTACTGCTACCCATAGAACACTAAGTATTCAAGGATCTGGGAAGAGGGGTTGGCAAGCTATGTTTCTGGAGTGATTTTAGTAAGTAGAGGGAGAGATGCTTACTGGAAATATTTTCATGGAATACATGAATCTTGATGAAAGCAATTGAAAGATAAAGTTAAGGCAAAATGAAATTGTTAACCTTTGCATGGTTGAAAGGATCTAAACACCTGCAACATGAAATTATCATCTAGATGCTTGATCTTGGGAAGTAAGATAAAAGGAAGTGGGCAATTTGAGCCTGGGCTCAGGACATGGCATTTTTTGACTATTCAAAAACAACATGTTCTGAAATATTTTATTTTGTTTTTTCTCAAAGATTTATTTATAAATACTGAGCTGGGGTACAGGCCAGAGGCACAAGAGTGATGAGAGGATTCACCACAGACGGAGTAGGAAACATACAGGCAGATCGACGAAGTACACTGCTGAGAGGAACAGCAACACGAGGAAGGGTCCTGAAATATTTTAGTCATATATAATGTACATGTTTCTGGACCATATAAACATTTTTTTTCACTATATCTGTTCTGTGGGACTGAAATTAATAAGAGGCAGGATGTTTATCTCATCTAGTGCATTTTGTTGTTTCCATTGTAGAAGAGAAAAACTGCTAGTAAAATGGAGGTGGCAGACTTTGGATGGCTTTTAATATAGATGTCAAATATCAACATCCTAGTTAAATTTTCTAAAGAACCTGGAAAATGACACTACCATTTTCCTTTAACTACAGTTTCATTTCCTTCAAAACAAACCAGATCTTACTGATCCCTGCACACATGTTCACTCCCATACTTACTTTTCTGATTCTGCTGTTCTCCATCTTTTGTAGCTCTCTGCATCCCTTAAGCTTTAGTTCAGGCCTTTTATCTTCAATAACCCTTTCCTTGTAGTCTATCTGTTCCATTAAAATAACTTGTAAGTGTCAACACAGCATAGTTTTACATTAGCTGTCAGGTGATTGTTTTGGTCTTGAGTCATCAGTTAAAAAAGTGAACTGTTTAATGACAAGTGTCATGATGTCTATATCGCATGGTGACAAGTCAGGGACTAAACTGTAAGGATTTCTCACAAAAGAAATCTATTTGTGAACTGAAGCATTGAAAAATAACAATTCCTATGTATTGTAGAGTTAAAAGGGGTTGGGGTAGAGGCATGTGCCTTTCATTGCCTATGTTGATTCTGTAGATAAGGATTTCATCTACTGATTAAATATTAAACCAAAGCCACAGTATAGCCATGATGTTTGACAATCAACTATGTCTTAGTGGACATAAAATGCTCCTTGCTTCTAAAATCCTCTCCCCACAATGAGGTTCTATTCACCCTACTGAAGGTTTATAACATTGCTTTTTATTGATTTCTGTCTGCAAAAACCCAATGCTGTTCACCTGGGATTAAATAATAGCAATGACAGCAACAGATAACAAAGTGATCTATTCCTTTTAATGTCAGAATACTCTGAAGAGAGTTCAATCATTTGTTTGATGGCTTACTGGTAGGGTGACCATATAATTTATTTTCCAAGTGAAGGCACTTCTGAGAATGAAAGGGAAAGGAAACTTTATCAATAATTACACTGATACCACACATACAAACTAGAGTTGCCCAAGACAAACTAAGACATATGATTGATCATCCTATATATATGATTGACCATCCTATATATAAGAATCCCAGAATTTGTTTATGGATGACTAAGTTATTATGGAACCCATTTTGGCTATTTAATTTCTTTTTGCATCCCATCTCATAGTCCATTTTGTAGTGTCTTCATGTCATCATTAGGTATTCTGGACATTAGAAATTCTAGCCAGTAGAATGGCAGCAAGTAGACATTCTTTTTTTTTTTTTAGAGTGCTTTAAAAAATATAGTGCTTTCCAATTACTGTGCATGAGGCTAGTTTGTTCTTTTCATTGTAAATTTTATATGCATTAAATTTTTTAATCTTTCCAGTAATAGAATTCTCATTTTTGAGAACCTGGACCTTAACATTTTGATTTTGTATATACCTACCTAGTGTTGATACTTATGACATGTTACTCTCAGAGGTTATCTAATCCAATGGACCATGGCATTTTTTTATAGAGCTGGAAAATATAATCATTATTATGATTAGTACTATCAACATATATCTGTTTATATTAGAAACATTTTGCTGAATTGACACATTTCAAAACAGACTTTTTGAACAAATATTATTTAGAATTCTGTTTTTTTTTCTTTTTTTTCATTTTTTTTTATTTAAAAAGTTTATTTTTACATCATTTTTCACATTTTTTTTTCATCTCAATTGTAATCCCCACAGGTTTCCCATCACCAAATCATAGAATTCTGTTTTGACTGAAGAAGAGTCTTGTTATATATACAAGAGATGTTATTTTGGTGAATATTTAGGTTTAACACTTGAAAACTATAGTTTAAATTTATGCCTTTAATATTATTAGATAAATTGACAGGTTTTCTATAACCGTGGTTTAAGTCTGTCCCTGCATGTTATTAGAATTATAGATAATCCAAGAGAGCTATAATTTTATGAATAACAGACATTATTTGAAAGACCTCCAGAATTAGCAAATTTTCTCAACAGGGGAAATTTATTGAGTATAGTTTTATAAAATTGATTTAGTAAGGAAATGTGTGTTTACATTTTGTGTCTGGTACTTATTATATATGCAAAGGCATCAAGGAACTGTGAATTAAATGAGAAGCAGTGTCATAAGATTGAGGTAGAATGTTCTGAAGTCAAAGTCAGTGTCAATTGAACATGACTTTTAGGAGACACTCTGTAGCTACACATTCTCTGAAATACCTTTTATTTCAGTGGCCTCTCACATAATAGATAATAACTGTGCTTAGTGTACATGGAAAACTCACTAGACAGAAACACCTATCCTCTGCTGTCTGAGAAGGAATATAAATCCTTTGACCTGAAGCTAGTCTCTATACTTGTGTGAGATCACTTTCTTTCCACCTCTCTGGGGAACCTTTCTAGCTTGATCTTACTGGTTTTCTTGTCCACTTTGCTATTCTTGATTCTTTCAAATAGAGCATTATATCGAACTATGTAGTTTTCATGGATATTCACATCATTTTCAAAAACACAACGTTGTCATCACCTGGTTTGCTTAATTAAGTAATTTGTTGACATAAACAGGATCTTTGACCTAGCAGAAGCTGTAACAGATGGCATCTAAAACCAAAAATAATCATTAACCTGTCCCATAGAAGGTATGAAGCAGCATGTGTAGAAACAAGCTTGGCTGTAAAATGGTACTCTATGAATGACTGAGAATGCAGTCTTCAGACATTTATAGAATCAGGAGATGGAAGGAATGAACAGTGGGACAAAAAAGGGTCACCAGGCTGTGAGTTCTCAAGATATTAAATGAACTTATTGATATATTAAAATTTAATATTATAATGTATAAGATCATTATGGGATAAATATGTAGATATAGTTAATTATGATTGATGTTATTTCTAATATATTATGTTTAACATTCACTCATAATAGATTATACTATAAAATACTTATCATATATAATTGTACAATGCAGATGTATTTGTCAGCATACATTATAGTCTTTACAACTCAAATATGAATTGATTTTTGGTTATCTCTGATAGTGCTTTTTTTTAGGGTAGCTATCAAAGTTTTACAATAGTACCTTTTGTTTCTTATTTGGAACTGTAAAACTCTTGCTTTTATCCTCTTCTAATAATTTCTGTAAATGATAATAATATTTTCCTAATTTTAGGCTAGTGTTTGTACAAGCAAGAAAGAAATTAAAAAAAAATAACCCTCCAGATTAAACTTTATTGTGGCAAATAATAAAAAATTGTGTTACCATGAATTATTTGCTATTTGATGTTATCATTTTTCACCTGTATTAAACTGTTATAGTAACATTTGCTTTCTTAAATGTTTAGTACATGTAATTTGTTAGGAGACTTTTCCAAAATAAAAATCATCTAGGAAAAAGGCTGCTAAACATTCTTTTAAACATAGCATGGTGGGTCCTCCCTGGTGGCGCAGAGGATTAAAGCACAGCACTACGAAGCTAAAGCCACTTCAGCATGATTTCAATTCCCGCCCTGGAGGTGCCCACATGGTGCAGCAGACCCCTCCTGACTTGCCTGCTGCTCCCCTCAGCAGTGTAAGTTGTCAGTTGGCCTGTTCTGCTCCCCCACTCTGTCTCTGGTGAATCTTTTGTCTCACTGCCCCTGTACCTCTGGCCTGTATCCCAGCTCTGTATACATAAATAAATAAATCTTAAACAAACAAACAAACAAACAAAAAAAACTAAAAGATAGCATGGTGATACTGACCTGTGATTCCCCTGCCTTCCAGACACTAAGCAACCTGTCTGCTCATGAGGACACCGGCATCATCAACATTAGGATCCTTTTCCTGTGTTGGCTCATCAGTGTCAGAGATTCTAGTCTTATGTGATAGTCAAACTTCACTTTTAAAAACTGACTTCCCTAAATGAAGATAATTAAAATAATAAATGCAAACTAATGTATTGATTAGTTTCATGCTCTCATGCATAATTTTAAGCCAAACTTGTATAGTATAGAATACTATAATTACAGATTTTTATGCTACCCTTCACATAAAGGGGACTTTTGCTATTATTTACTCCTCATTTATGGCATAGGCAAAATGGTATGATTATGTAACAAAATGAGTACTCAAAAATCACTTATCTTGTTATATTCAAATAATGAGCTACAAGAAGAAATCAAGAAAATGTAATCTACAAGCAAAGTTCAATATCAAAGAGTAAATTTAAGAAAGGAAGTGACTTAATCCACTGATAGACCTTGAACAGTTTGCTGTTCTTTGGCTTTCAGTGGGATGCAGAAGGAAATAAATCCTTTGCTTTCTGTCTGTCTTTGTGGCAGTTCAGATTGATTAGGAAATACATCTCTAAAAATAATGAATTAAAAAATCTAGTGAAGGGCATATACAAAGAAAACTAAAAAGCATGAATAAAAATCAACTCAGAATAAATAAAAGAATTGGAAGTACAACATGAACCATAACATGCACAGAAAAAAAACATAGGCAATACATTTTATGACATGAGCTTCAGTAATGTCTTTGTCATTTTGTTTGTAGCAACAAGGGAAATGAAAGAATACAATCAGTTGGAACTATATCATACTAAAAAGTTTCTTTGGCTCTCCCTGGTGGAGCAGCGGGTTAAAGCACTGCACTAAGAAACTTAAGCTACTTGCGCATGAGTTCCATCCCGCCTGCCCGGGAGGAGATCTACATGGTGAGGCAGACCTCTCTTGACCCACATGGTGAGGCAGACCTCTCTTGACCCGCCCGCTGCTTTCCTCAGCAGTGTACTTCGTTGATCCGCCTGTTCTGCTCCCCACTCTGTCCCTGGTAAATCCTCTCACCCTCTGCATCTCTGGCCTGTACCCCAGTTCTATATGAATAAATAAATAAATCTTAAAAAAAATTCACTTATAAAAAGTTTCTTCACAGTGAAAGTAACTAACTGAAGGAGATACTCTATTGAATGGAAGAAGATGTGTGCACACTCTATGTCTGACAGGAGGCTGATATCAAGATGTATAAATAACTCATACAATTTGAGGAAATAAATAATCAAAAGTAGAAGACCTGAATAGCCACTTATCCAAATAATATATATAGAAAAAATACTCATCATCACTTATCAAGGCAATGCAAATCAAGGCCACAGTGAGATAGCAACTCACACCTGTATAAATGGCCTATATCAAAAAGATCAGAAACAAGTGCTGGAAAGTGTTTGGAAAGAAAAGGACCTTCTAACATTGGTAGTAATATAGACTAGTCTACCCTTTAGAGAAAGCAGTATGAAAGTTTCTCAAAGGATTAAAAACATATCTTCCAGCAATTCCATTCTAGGTGTCTACCCAAAAAATATAAAAATCTATTTGAAGGGAAATATGCACTGCTATGTTTATAACAGCAATATTTACAGTAGTCAACCTGTGGAAACAGTGTAAGTATCCCCAAACAGATGAAAGGTTCAAGAAGATGTAGTAAATATATGTATTGGAATACTAGCCAGTGATCAAAAGAGGTACTCTTAGGTCATTTGTGGCAACATGAATGTGCTATGTGATATAATCCAGAAAAAGACAAATATTGAATATTGTCACTTATATATGGAATGTGGAGGGACCAAAATGTAAGATAAAGACAGGTAAAGACAAACATTAAAACCAACCTTTGAGGCCCTCCCTGGTGGTGCAGCGGGTTAAAGTACAGCACTGCAAGCCAGCTGCAGCTGCTTCAGTTCCAGTTCTAGTTCCATCCCTGCCCCCTGAGGTGACCACATGGCGTGGCAGACCTCTCCTGACCCAACCGCTGCTCCCCTCAGCAGTGCACTTTGTCAGTCTGCCTGTTCTGCTCCCCACTCTGTCTTTGGTGAAACCTCTCACCACCCCTGTACCTCTGGCCTGTACCCCAGCTCTCTATGCATAAATAAATAAAAAAAAACCCACAAACCCTTGAGTAGCTGACCATAGAACTGTGGCATCCAGAGTGGGTGGGGCAGGGGAAAAAGTAGGTTTGGGAGTGAGCACATGGCTTATGGTGGGGGAGTATTGGTGCTTTGATGGTGGGTGCAATAAGGTGCTTGAACCTGAGGGGGGAAATCCTATACTTCCAAAATAGTGAGAATGTTATAAACCAATGCTACATCAATAAAGAAAAAGTTTTACAAAATAGGTATGATAAGTCCTTATGCCCTTTCCTTGAGATTAGTTATGTTGACTTGTCTAATATTACTCACCTAATAAGTGCTGGACCCAGTGTTAATTCTAGTATTGCTTTACTTGCAACCTATGCTGCTTTGGAAGGGAGCAATATTTCGCTGTTGCCCGATTCAATTGATATAAAGCATGTTATATTTGAGTCAGTGGTCTCTGCATGAATGAGTCTTAGACATTTACAAAAATACTGTGTCATTTAGTTAAATTGCGTGCATGTATATGGTTTGTGAGATTTTGAATTTTATTTTGCTAAGAATTAATCTCAAATTATTTGTGGTAAGGTAATGATTTACCTGATGTTGAGGCTGCCTTTGGGACATGCCTTTTCAGATTACCAAGGCCCGAGGGCATAGTAGTTAAGCATGTGGACAGGTACATATGTAGAGTGCAAATAGTCTGAGTCCATCTCTCGTTCTCTTTGATCTTTCATTTCAGCAACATAACCTGAAGCCTTCATAGCTCCTAGGCGTCATTGAACCATCTTCTTTTTTAATCATAGTAACATTGCATTATAACATGTTTCAGGTGTTCATTGTTGAGAATCAGCATGTGTATACTTTGCATTAAGGTCGTAGCTAAGAGTCCAATCTTTCTCTTTATGCCACACTAATTGGTCTTGTCCAAAAGTTTACTTTTGTTTTACATAGTTCATGTGTTTGTTTCCTCTATATATCACATATGAGTGAAATCATATGCCATTGTGTTCTTTTTATGTCTAACTTACTTCACTAAACATAATTCCCTCTAGAGACATTCATCTTGCTGCAAATGGCAGCATGTCATCTAAATGGTGTTGTGGTATATATACCACAGTGATAAATTCATCCATTTGTCAATTGATGGAACAAAATAAATAGTGCTGAAATAAACATCGGGGGTCATGTATTTCTCAGTTAGTGTTTTTGTTATGCAGATACCAGAAGTAAGATAACTGGATCATATGTAATATCTAATTTTAATTTTCTAAGGAGTCTCCTTTGCTTCCCATAATGGCTGAAATAATTTCCATTTATATGAATAGTGTGTAAGTGTTCCCTTCTCTCCCTATCTTCTCCAAAACTTGTTTCCTTATCTTCTGGATACTAGCTATTCATACCATAGATGTGAGGTGGTATCTCATTATTTTGATTTGCTTTTCTCTACTAATAATTTTATTCATTTAGCAATAAAATGATGAACATATTTTCATGTGTCTATTGGTCATTTTTGGAAATGTGTGTGTTCAAATCCTTTGTCCATTTTTAAAATTGAGTTGTTTATTTTTATATTGTTGAATTTTATGAATTCTTTTTATATTTTGGATATCATTCTTGTGACAGAAGTATGTTGTGTAGGATGTGTTTGCATTTGATGCAAATTTTTATTTTTCTGTCAAAGGCTTTTAAATTTGCAGTGGTCATATTTATTTATTTTTGTTTTATTTTGGAGTTGAGTTACCAAACACAATTCTAAGACTGATGTCAAAACCTAATGATGTTTTATTCTATGTATTTCATGATGAACCTTATTCTTGAATGACATTTTGATTCAGGAATTACCTGATTTTGATGCTTCTCATTTTAGTTATTTATTGGTATTATTTTTGCATAGAACGTCATCAGGGAGGCCCAGTTTTGATGCTGACCAATAATGATACTAAATTACAAATGTGGAAAATGAAACCCATATATCCCATATATTAACTGTTGCCATTTGTGTGTGTGTGTGTGTGTGTGTGTGTGTGTGTGTTAAAGCAGATATTCTTCTATGGCTTCCTGATGAAATTTGTTTAATTATTGAATTTTTGTCACATTTGCTAAATATTTCTATCCTCCTAATTTCCCTGCAAGGATGTCCTCACATTTGAACATTTGTACATTTGTACATAGTTGAAGTGCAGAAGTAATATTGTCCATTTATTACAAAGGCCAGAGACTAACTTGACTATTAAATCCCTGTTTTGAAAAACTCCATGGTACACATTTGCTCTGTTCCACTATGCTGACCAAATGGTTTTAGTAGGAAAAATAACTAGAATTTACTGTATTTTGAACATAAAGGACTTGCTATGAGCACCCCCAGCAAGATGGGCACATGCCATTATAAAGTATATTCATATAACTAAGTGTGATCTGAATAACCTGACAGAGGAAAGGACTTGTACCTCTATGCTTGAGGATTTAGTTGATAGTAATCTTGCTTTTAAAGTGAGCTCAGCAACTTTTTATCTTGTTAGAAATCAAAAAGTTCTAACTCAGTTATCATTGAGAATAAGAAGATGAGTAAAGGAAATCCACTTGTTTCCACTTATCCATTCTTTGATCATTTTTACCATGAATATTATTTCCTAGGCATTTTTAAGCGCTTTGGATAAAACAGATATCACACAATTATAATTATGATTAAATGCAGTGAAGAAAATGGGGTATGAGGGTGGGATTCTATATATCAAGGTACCTAAACTTATCTGAGTGTAGACCAGGTGATGATTACCATTGATTACAATGTCTTCATTTGTGGATTTTCTTGGGTAGAAAGGATTCACAGTCACCATCAACTTTTCTCTTCTTTGGTAGCAGAATTCAGATGTCAAGTTTTCATACTCACAAACCACTTCTACTTGAAGATGGGACATTCCTTAAGCCTCAGGAAGATAACTTTGCATATAGCTATGTAATAATACAGAGTATGCTATTGTTTCTCTCATCTCAAGGACAAAAAATACATTTCAGTTATCTTTCTATCCAAACTGGAATCAAGACTAGTTTAAGTTAACTAGATGGTTCTCTTCTTTTACAGAACTTTGCTCTAGTTATATTGTTTAGTCCCAAAGATTCAGAGTGTCAGTGTCTTCCCAAATTCCTTCAAAATAAAACTTTACACCTTCAATTTTGGATCGATTTGTTTCAGGACAAATGTGAGAGTAGACTTGTATGTATTTGACCACTAGAATCCAAAAGAGCTAGGACTTTGAAAATACAGGCTTAGGAAATTGCTATGACAAAATAATGGCTCTTCTGTTTACCTTTAAGATGGTCTTGACCATGTCAAGATGATTGTGTCAATGTTAGTATGTTTGGTTATTTTGTTCAGAAAACTGTGCCTTCTTTTTCTTGTAAGTGAAATGGAAAGATTTCCTAATGACCAAAGTTTTTCTTATTTACATAGGTCAACTCTAACTAAGGTGTTTTACTTTGCTTTAATATTATTATTTGTCAATTTTTTTGACAATGTCTTCATTTGTGGATTTTCTTGGGTAGAAAGGATTCACAGTCACCATCAACTTTTTTCTTCTTTGGTAGCAGAATTCAGATGTCAAGTTTTCTTAATGCTGTAATTAAAGTTTACAGGGAGTAGCCTGGGTCAGATAGCACATACTCCTTTTCTCAGAGGAAGCAAGTAAAAGGGTACTGAAATCTAAACATTCATGCTGACTACATATAGTTGCTGCGGGTGCTCCTTTTGTTGATGTTGTTCCATCATGTAAATATAAAGACAAAAATAAAAGTTAAAATTGTTTCAGCAGTGCTTTTGTGCGTACATGCTGAGGGGATTTCAGAAAGGGAACTCCCGTGGCACAGCAGTTGCACTGTGTTAAGATCACATGCATCACGTTTGCTTTTTGCTCAGTAAACCAGCCTTGGTGATGTCTAGATGAATGAATTTTGATCTTCAGTTGTGTCATGAAATCTTTGAACTTACTACACTTACTGGGAATTGAAACAAACAAACAAAAACTTAGATATCCCTGGACACTATGTCAAAGCCCTAAAATGGCCTTATCCAGTCCCCAGTATGCAGTATCCTTAGGTTCATTTCTGAACTTCTGCCATCTCCTAGAGCCAGAGATAGCAATGTCAAGTGGTAAAGAAGTGAGGGAAGTAAAGGTCTTGAGAGCTTGAGGAAATCATGAAAAAAGACAGGAGTCCAGAGTATCACACATTGTCTCTCTCAGTGAGACATTCAAATTTTTGCCCCACCACAACCCCATCCCTCATTCCTTACTGCTTGCTAACTCTAGCCAAACAGATCAACTTTATGTCTGACTCAACCTTTTTGGGTGACAGCAGCATAGTGGAGATTAATGATGGATTTCCAGAAGTTACAGGAAACACAGAAGTATTCCCATTCCTCAGTATTTTCCTGACTAGGAACATTACTTAGTGTCAGATCATCTCCACCATTTCTTTAAGACAGAAGACTGATGACCTAGAATAAGTGTAGAGCTTGAACCAATCTTCTGAATTATCTGAGAAAGGCTATGCCTCTAGGGACAACTAACAGAATACAAAAAAAGGTTCCTTCATCCAAAAGCATTTCCTTATCTCCCTACCATAGAACCTTCATTTCATTTATTTTTTAGAATGTCTTTATGACCCACAGTTGAATATATTTTGTCAAATTTTCCATGTCTCCATGCAAAGAGACAGGATAGAATTATCCTGTTGGTCAGGATAGAATTATCAATGTGAATTTCATTGAGTATTTTTTTTAAAGGATTTGTTAAGTTTTCTATGTGTTCTATTTGTCCCATCAGTTATTGAAGGGAGGTTTAATTATCCAACTGTAATTATGGATTTGTCTATTTCTCAATGTCGTTCTATCAGTTTTTACCTCAGGTATTTATTTTATTTTTTTCTAGATTGGGTCAGAGCTGAGAGAAAGAGCCACTTTTCATATAGTAAGGAATGGATCCCCAACTACAAATTCAAGCTGAAACTAAGGGCAAGATAGAATGATTAGGAGAAGCATTGTTCTCCCCCACCAACCCTCTTCCTCCTCCCCCTTCTTTTTATTTTATCAGTCATTCATTTACCCAGATGTCTGTTTGGGTTGTAGCTGTGAACAAAGCAAAACTATCCACACACCCTGCTCTTCAATCCTCAGAGCTAAAATCCTGATTAGGAAGGACCGAAAAGGAAACAAAACAAAAAGTAGGCTCTATTATAGATTAGATATTAACTTTATTGAAGAAACTTAGATAGTAAATGCCATGGTTGTTGTGAGAGGGGAAGTTTTTTCTTTCTTTTTTTTAAGGAAGATAAGGGAAGGTGACATTTAGGGAAAATCTTGAAGGTGTGAGAGCCAGTATGTATGTCTGAGGGAAATGTGATCTAAGGACAAGGGACAGTTATTCTAGAAATACTGAGGGCAGAGCATGCAGCATTCAAGGAGCAAGAAACCAAAGTGGTGGGCAGAGTAAGCAAGTGAAGGGAAAGAGGATGGAGTTAGAGCAATGGATGTAGTGTGTGGGGTCCTGGAGGATGTAACAGGATTAATTTTTTTTTTAGTGAGATGAACATTTGAAAGTTTTTTTAGCAGAAAAATGGCAAGTTTATATTTAGCTTTTAAGTCAAAACCTTCAGCTGTGGTGGTGAGAATAACCAGGAGGTGAAGATGACAGTAATAAGGTAGAGGCCGTAGGTGTAGTTAGAAAGCTCCTGCAGGATTGCCATGAGATGTCCTGGTCAGTTAGACCCAAGTGAAAGTGATGAGAAATGGACAGATTCTGGCTCATGCTCAAGGTAGAGCTGGTAGAATTGCATGGTGGATTGGCAAGACAGGAGTCAATACAGGTCTAAATAGTTTGATCTGAGCCTCACAAGTGAAGGGAATATGATTAAGTTAGGATAAACTTACTAGTAAAACGGGTTAAACCTACAGGTAGTAAATGTTTGGAGAGGTTGGGAGAGGAAAGGGAAAAAATCAAGCTATACTCTCCTGATAACACCATATCATGAATACATTTACTAGGGTCTTCCTTTCTTAGATGTATCTCCTATGTATATTGGGGGATAATTGATATGAGGAAGGCTAAGAAAGGATTTAGGAGCAGGGCTCTGGAACTGCAAATATAGTTGTCACTTTAGCAGTTTGGCTCAGTTTATAATAGGTCCTGGGCTCATGAGACATTGAGGCTTGGGCAACTCATTCTCTCTATAGTTCATTGATGTTTTATTTTTAAACTGCAAAATGAAGGCTCTTGAATCTATAATGCATTCATCTGACACTTGCGTGCCAGGAGATCCTACAGAGAAAAGTGCAATTGAAGCTTAGAATTTTTTTCAACATTTTGTCTTCAGCCTAAACTATCACACCAAGACATTTTTAGTAAAGAGAATTTAAAGCCATTGTCTGGCTAACTAAATCAAGGTAGACAACCTACCTGGGCAATTCAGTTTCAAAATCTGCTTTGGCATCTATATTACCAAGTTTGGCCAGCTGTGTTGATTAAATTAACATCATGATGATGACTAGATCACCTTTCCTATTGTTAAGTATACACGACCAGTGTTGCTGTTCAGAGTATATATGTAACTATATGTTACATGCATAAAGAAGGGGACCCTCCTTAGGTTTTTAAAAATACATTTTTATGATATGATAGAATCACCATTTGATGCCATATGGGATGTGATGGAATAATTTGGGGCCATAAATCAGTCATCCCCATATAACTGTGTCACTAGTGTCCACTGTATACTAAGTCTATATAATGTTTTGCCATCAGCTCATCCACTAGACTACACAAGATGTGTTGATCCTAGGACAGAAGGGCCTCCAGTCACATGTGTGCTGAGCCTGAGTCTATATTTGTTGTTGCTGTTGACGTTTCTTGAAGAGTCCCTATATGTTAGATCTTTTGCGTTTAGGACTTTGAACCTACTTGTTGAGCTGTATGGGTTTGTGGGGACAGATAGGAATTCATTGTGAATTCTGCAGTGCTATTAAACTACACATTTCTCCTGTGTTCTGATGCTGGCATTCCAAGCACACAAGCAGTTATGCAAGAATCGATTTTTGCCATGGATGGGGTGGGAGGGGCGGGTCTGAGCAAGCACCTTGGTCAACAACCAGCTCTGGAGGGGATGTGAAACCCACTATTGATCCAGGCCTGAGAAATCAGTGACTGTTGTATTATATAATTATTGATAGAGCCAGAAAATGCCACGGGCAAAGCACCGCTTACTATTTGTTATGCTGGATTGTCTCTCTCGTCTGTGACAGGCTGCCGTGTTATGCTCTCATGTTCCCATACCATGTTTATTTATACTATGTGCAGTTAGCTTTCATATTTCTCTTGTGATTCCATCTTGGAAAATGAATACTGGTTTTGTTCAAGGACTGTAAAAGAAATAAATTTTTTCAGACACTCCAGTGAGCTTAAGTCGAATACCAAAGTCTGGACAGAATAAAGATGGTGTTCTAAGAAAGAAGAGTGACGAGAGAAAGAGCCTGCCTTGTGTTTTAGGCTTGCCTACAGTCCTTTAATTCACCACAATCCCCAAGGGAGTGAGATAAAGATGGCTGGTGTAGCCTAGTGGTGAATATTGACTGAACACCTGCTATCTGTAGGGTCATGTAGTAAGCCCCTGAAGAGGGGTGAGATGGGCTTGAGAATGAATGGATGGCTTGATTGTTGCCCAGATGCTGGATAAATGGCTCCTATGTAGTACTCCATAATCCTTTGTTCAATTCTACCCATTGCTAGCTCCCATCTTTCTTCTTTCTCTTCTTCTCTTGGGTGCTGTTCTTTTCTTTGTACTTATCAGCAAACTTACAGTTCCTAGATAAAACACTAACTTCTTTTATGATGAATGTATGTTTTTGATTCCACAGCCATAGATCAAGCTCCTGAAAACAGAACAAATGTCTCCTATAGACAGAAGGGCTTATGAAGAAATCCTGACGTCCATTTAGCTGATTCAGTTGACATATCTCTGGGCTGCAGGGATATGGAAAAACTGTGGGCAGTTAGAGGCACTTGTAATATTTCAGGCAATGTTCATCAACTGGCTTCTGTTCACAGAAGTTTAGGGAACATTACTGAATTACAATTAAGGTTTCAATGAAATGGGTTATTTAACTCATAGTTGACAGTGAAAAGCATCTTTTAAAGAGTTAAAGAAGAGATAGCTTTGAAAACTGATTCTGCAACAATTAAACACTCTATGATGAAACAAGTTGCCTAAGCTAGATATAGGGAAAATATCTTTTGTTCTTTTGAGTGGTGATAGTGGAATCATAATAAAAATGCATGAGCACTAAAAACTTTCTTCATGAAATGCACATGTAAAGATTCTAATTATTTATGCTATAACAGTTTATTTGAAGTTATTTGAAAAAGAAACTGAGTAAAAGTGGATCCCTCAATGCTAAATTCAATATTTTAATCTTCAGCTGATAAAGTAAGTTTTTTAGAATGAAAATAGGTTCCATTTGCTGCCTATGTTGCTTATATATGGAAAGTAAAATATCCTTGTACAATTCTAGAAATTAGATATCCTTCAGAAAAGGCCAACACTGTGTACACTTCTGAATTTTATGAGAACATTCTTGCTTCAGAAACAGTAAAGTTCTCTTTGGAGTTCATGGTATACCTTTAACCGTTTTCATGAAGGCAACCTTATAAGCAATGACTATTATTCATATTCTTTTTCCCCAAATATGCATACATATAGGCCAGAGGTGCAGGGTGGGGGTTGTTGGGCGAGGGATGAGAGGTGAGAAGATTCACCAGAGACAGAGTAGGGAGCAGAACAGGCAGATCTCCTTAAATACACTGCTGAGAGGACAGTAGGGAAACAGGAGAGGTCCACTCTGCCATTTAGTTTAATTCTTTGGCCAGCCAGGGATGGAATTCATGCTGCAGTAGCTGGTGATAGTGCTACCACCTAAGCCATCATATACCTAAGCCCTAATCATATTCTTGGTTTGTGATTTATTTTCTGTTGTCCTGAATAAACTATAGTGGGGATGTTTCCTTAAAAAAATCCAAGATTGATTTTGTTTTGGAGTGTAATATAATTTTTCTTTTATTCTGATATCAGAAATGAATATACAATAAAATGTCAACTAATCATTAAAGTATGTCTCTAAAGATTTATTTTTTTTTATAATTCAGAACTGGGATAGGCCAGAGGTTCAGGGGGTGAGATAATTCACCGAAGACTGAGTGGGGAGCAGAACAGGCAAATGGATTGAAATATACTGTGAAGGGAGAAGCAGATGGGTTAGGAGAGGTCTGCCACACCATGTGGGTCACATCTCTGGCTGAGGATTGAACTTGTGCTGCAGTGACTGCAATCATTTCCTAGTGCTATGCTTTAACTCATTGTGCCACCAAGGAGGGCCCTAAAGTTTGTGTCTAAATAAAGAAAAGTATTTTTCTCTTTATACATTGCCTGTAAGAAGCTAGGCAGGGGTAAAGGAAAAGGAAAATCAATTAAATAATAATGAATTCAAGAGAATTGGTAAGGAAACTTTCTCTTAATAGTATAGTAGATACAAATGTTTCAAAACTCAAACTCATACTCACTAGGGTGAATATTTCATTTCTAAGTTGTCTTTCCCCTTTGATTATAGCCTGTCACAAAAAATATATATTAAATGTGTGAAAACTGAATTCAGCAAACATTGTTTGACTAATTATTTTTCCCTTTTCTAAGAATTCTCTAAACTCATTATTAGTGTTGGTACATGAATGTATTTTAATTTGGGTATCATGCAGAATCTATCTATATCCTAAAAGTGAATTAAATGGAAATTTTAAATAATCTCAGTTGACTCATTATTAAAACTAACCTAACACTATTACAAGAAAGATATTTTTGCCTTGTTTCTAAGCTTTGTCAAATGCAAAAGGAAAAAAATAATCACCATCTTGCAGAAGCAATTGGTCAAAGTTATTAATGAGGCAATTCCTCTGCAAAAGCATCATAGAAAAACTAATGAAAGAAAATGTGACAATAAATAGCAAGCTTCTTTAGATTGTGTGGCATACTTATTAATGAGTCAACTTCAATGAAAGAGATTGACTTTGTACATATTACAAATACAATTTTCATAATATATGCATTATATACCACCATGCTCTTTTATCTTGAACCAGGGCCACATTCAGTTTCTGTGAATCCTAAAGCCTTTGCAAATTTGGGATCTGTTCCTAAGAAAAATAATGCAAGACAATGTT
>NW_004567104.1:35876075-35967808 GCF_000260355.1 Condylura cristata
TAACAATTCAATGGCTTCACGCAATCAACATTTACTAGGGGTAGACCTGAGAATGTAGTGCCTGGATTGATAGTGCCTATTGACATCTTTGTACCATGGAAGGGTAAACACAGATTTCACAGCAATGTGAATCTCTGTCACATTTAATTTTTCCCCCATTGAAACCCAGTCTTTCTCCCACACTACACTAGGTAGTGGGGAAGGATGCTGTATCTTATTATGTTTACATTTGGCTCCAGTACAGGGTAAAATAACTGGTATGATCATAAGATAATTAGTACATTTGAGGAAAATGATTGAAAATCTTAATTCATTTATGTTTTAGAAAATAGATTCATGTAATCCCTGTTTGGAAATTTTTTAATTAAAGAGTTATACTTTAGAAATGTATAACTTATCAAACACACTTATAGCTTTCTTTTAAGAGCAGAAAGAATAGAGAGCCACTAATAGGTGATCTGTCCTATTTTGTTTTAAGTTTAATGCTGCTATGTATACTTTAAAGAAAAAAGGAAAAAAGTTGGGCTGACAAGAAGAAAGGAGAGAGACCTTTATTCTTCCTTCACAATTCTTCAGTAATTTTCATCATCTTCTTTGCATCCTTCCTGAGGGATATTAAAAACATCTTTGATAAGCTGAGGCAAGTTATACTAAGTTATAAAGAAATATCTTTGAATGATGTATTGCAATATGCTTTGTAGAGGAAGCTTACACATTTTTAAGTGAAGATTTTTTCATATTCTATTTCAACTTAGCCAGAGAAAACAGACCCTTTGACAGATAACAGAGCACTTATATAGAATCACAATCTGTTAATGGTCCAAACGCAGCAGTTCTTTCTCTCCTTGGTTCCCAATTCTTTCTCTAGACAGATTGATGCAACATCAAACTGGGTCCATGGCTCTTTGGGAGTTTGGGTTTGGAATGGGTACCTGTCCTAAAAAATGTGCAAAAGTCCTTGATTAAGGCATAGTCGATCAAATCCCTCCATTAACTGAGTTTACAAACCTATTTTCCTGTTCTGAACACCTGGCTTTGGCAGATCACACCAGCCCTTGAACATACATTGAAGAGAGGCAAACAAGGGAAATGAGCACATGGACACGGAGAGAGGAAGTAGACAGTGAGATGTCTGTTCACCGAGCCGGGCCCTCTCTACGGTCTTTAATGTGCATGCAGAATTTTCAATCTTAGCATGGATATGGGTCAGGTAGGTGCTGCCATCTGAGCATGAAATCTGATCGGCAGAGGAGACCCAGCCAGCTGTTCATGCATGGATTTGATATCTCTGCACATCTGGGACTTGTCTTAGTTGGGGCAGAAGCATTGAGGGAGATGATAAATATATGTCTTGTTTTGCTTTGGGTTTGAGGGGAGAATAACATATTTAGTACATTATATAGTCTCAATCAAATGACCTGAAATATAGAAAGAGGCTCTAAACTGAATGCGTAGCTAGGCCTGGATCAAGATATGTGATGTATAGAGTACAAGGATGAGGGCTGTGTGCATAGCCTTTGGACTTTATGAGAAAAAGAGGATTTTGACTTCTGAGACACCAGCTTATAGCCCAGAGCACACAGCCAACATCATTAGTGGAAGACAATGTGATTTGAGGAAAGAACATAGGCTTTGGGGCCGGAAAGATCTAGACTCAAATGCTTGAAGTGTCATCTCATGTCTGTGTGACAACTGGTAAGTCCCTTACCTTGTTTAGTTTCTTTCTCTGTAAATTGGAATTGATGAGTCCATCCTAACATAGTTGACAGGTTAACTTACTTATATCTCATTACTTGTGTACCACGAAATAAAGTAAATGCTATTGTTGAATACCACTATGTACATATTAAAATTTTTGAACACTCTTTTAAGGAAGACATTTTTGACCCCACTTTATTGATTTGAATTGAGGTTCATAGTGCTTATGTACCGTACCAATTTTGCACCATAGAAAAAAGACAGAACCAAGATTCTAACTAATGAATGGTTAACCCTATTTCCCATTTTAATTCTACTTTATCCTGTTGGTTCTATGAGTACCAGCAGTGAGGTTTGTTAATTTTTTCTTTCTAAATTATGTTTATTGATGGAAAGTAGTTTTACATGTTTGTATCTGTTCCAGGGGTATAGGTCCAAACTTATAATTACATTTTCACATTCTGTCCACCACCAGTGAGTGGGGTATATTTTAATATTTCATGCATCTCCTACTCAGCTCGTGAAAAAAAAAAAACTGTAGTTATCAAGTTGATGAATATTTGACTCTTAGATATCCTGACCAGCTTCTGAAGTTTTCCAGGGAACTTATTTTCTAGGGTGATAGTATGGTAGGGAGCAGAAAGATTGTTGAAGGAGCAAATTCTGCAAAGGTTCTGTGTATGAGGAAACAAGTGAAGCCTTGGATGGCAGAAGCCTAGAAGAGCCTAGAAGTCAGGTAAGGCAGCACTGACCTCTTTTGCTATGCTTTGGGAGGCCTTTGCATTGATTGGGAGGTTTCATGAGAAGTAAGATTGGATAATGAGTAGATATGTGGGTTTCTTTCCCTTGCATCACTTGAGTTTTAAGCATTTAGGTAATTTCAGAGTCTAAAGCAATCCTATACCTGCTAATTTGGATATAGATTTTCAGCTTCAACATAAATTGTTCTCTTCAAGAAGATGAAAGTTCCATGAGCTACACAGTTCCTGTCTTAGATGTCTTTCTCTCACTTGTACAGATATCCAACAACCTTTCCTCTTCTCTCCAGGTACTAACGGATAGTACCAGTCTATCCTTTCTTAAGTGGGGAAGGGCTTTTTTAATCGACCCTGGAAATGGGAACTGACCAGTAGCAGAGTTCTAGTAACTTTCACCTACAAACAGCAAAGCCTCCAGGTAATGCCTCTATTAATCACCATCACTTTTGTGTTAGAGTGAAGCAACAGTTCATCCAATGGCCAACGTGACTGTAGATGTACAATGAAACACTTCTCAGGCATCTTATTCAGAAAGGTATTGGGCAGAAGAGGAATGAAAATAGGACTTAAGAAATTTGGTCTAATCTATGCAACAAGAACTTTTGTTTAGCAGTGAGGTTGTGTCCTCTTTTGACAGAAACATTGAATGGCTTAGGGTAGGGGTCGACAAACTTCTTTGTAAAAAACCAGAGAGTAAATATTTTGTCCTTTGTGGGCCATACAGTCCCTGGTAAAGTTATTCACATTTATTTACAAAAGAAGATGGTGGTCTATATTTGGCCCATCATCCTTAGTTTGCCGATCCCTGGTTTAAAGTTGAGCAGTCAACCTTCTCATTTTGGAGATAAGGGAACTAAAATTCAGTGAAGAAGTGAATTGTTAGGGGGCCTCCCTGGTGGCTCAAGGGGTTAAGTAATAGCACTATGAAGCTCTCTGCAGCCAATGCAGTATGAGTTTGATCCCCAGCCAGGGAGTTAACCTACAAAGAGCAGTAGGCCTTTCCTATTTCCCTGCTGCCCCCCTCAACCATTTATCTCAGTATATCTGCCTGTTCTGCTCCCCACTGTCTCTGGTGAATCCTCAAACTCCATGTACCTCTGGCCTGCACCCCAGTTGTTGTATGCATAAAATAAGTAAATCTATAAAAAATATGAGTCGTTAATGTAATCTAGCTGGTTCACACCAAAAGAAAAATATAGAGCACAGTTTGGTGATTCTTAGTTCATCAGGGTCTCCCCTCTATCAAACTGTATTTTTCCCAAGGTCAGTCCTTTCCCTCTCCAGACATAATGTAGAATTCCAACCTTAAAACACAAAAACTTGCAGGAACATTTTTGGCAGGATTTCTTGAAAGCCCATTTCCTTTAGTACTTCCCATCCTGGACCAAATGTGATGTTTAACTTAAGTCCATAACGGAGTCGACATAATTTTTAGAATCAAGTCAAGAATGACCCAGTTTACTGATGCTTTGTAATCTTTTCATCTCACAACTTGGACCTAATTACAGTTGATTCATTTGGAGAAATAATAGACTTGATGAAACAAAGGCCCTGGACAAAGACAGCATGATTACTTTCTTCAGAGAAATTCTATAATGTATATGTATTTAGTTCTTATAGCATTTTCTCTCAACTTATCAATAAATGAGAGAGATTTAGGGTAACTTTCACTGTGGAAGATGCATCCATTCAAATTTGTACTTTATAGTTCAGTGGTATGGGGTCCTTTTAATCACAAAAGCATAATGAAGTACTTCTCAAGCCATGGTGCAAAACATAATGGAAAGTGCATTTTTGGCCACTATCCAGTTTATTTGGTCAATGTAGACAGTCAATCTATGTAATTGAGGACCTAAATTGGATTTTCTGGCCATAATTATCTATTTGTCCATATATATCCATCAAATTTATCAGATAATTATATATAGCTTCATTTTGTAATCTCCTTACTCAGGTTGGCTAAAAGGAAAGAGTATTGGTTTATGAATGAGGGGCTTAGGGTTTAATTCTGACTTTGTCTCTGTGTGACCTTTAGGAAACTTGCTTAATATCTCTGCTTCATGGTCCAGATCTCAGGATCTGGACCTGTAAAGGCTGTGTCATATCCAAGGGAGAGATCTTCAAGTTTAATGATCTCCAAGTGGATTAGGTATATATGCACTGTTGATTTAAGCATTTCCTTTTTTTTAAGAAAAACTCATGCCATTTGTGGCAACATGGTTGGAGATAGAAGAGATTTTGCTAAACTAAATGAGTCAGAAGGAAAAGGATAAAATATCGGATGGTTTCAGTTATACACAGAATATAGAAACCAAACTAAAGGTCAAGAAAAAGAAGACTTGCAAGATTTGAAGCATAGAGCAGGGAAGGGGGAGTAAAGGGGAGTCAGAACATGAGGGGGGAGCACAAGACCCTGTGGTGGTGATGGTTCATGAGTGACGTAGTAGTGGGAGACTGTATCTGAGGTGAGAAACCAATTACTATACAAAAATGAACAATGATGTAACAACGACTAAAGATACATAAATGAACATTTCTTTTTTAAAAATCATATTTTATTGAGGTGACATTGGTTTACAGTACTGCTCATGTTTTAGGGGTAATAATTAAACTGTGGACTTGAAAATGGTTAAGAATTTAAACTGTATGACATAGATTTTATTTTTTAACTGTTTATTTTGTAAATTGATTTAGAGAAGCACAGAAAGCCCATCTATCACTTACAGAATGAACTTATTTTGTAGTCTTAGTGATTGAGAGAACCTAAATGTTCCTTGTTTTAGTCATTCGATAAGATTGATCATTTGAAATTCTATTGCTTGTAGTCTCACTGTACTGTTTGACTGTGGATTGAGCAGTGTTATCCTTGCTGGCCTGAATTTCTCCCATGGTGTATATAGGACATGCAGCAGAAGGAAGGGCAGACCACATTATATGTCATTTAAAGTTCCACACACTTGAAACTCATAATCTGGTTAAAACCAAACACATTGGGTTTCCTTCCAGATCAGAAGTGGTGAGTGAGAAGTTCTGTCTGTCTCTTTGATAGGAAAAAGAGAGGTGATCTGATCTAATTGTGATACTTCAAGATAAATGCCAGTATTGTAAATGTCAAAGGACTACAGTAACCAAGCACTGCATACCAGGGAGAACAATGACTCATCAAGTTCAGTACATGAATGAAAGTATATATTCTTCAATAGACTAGTGTCTTGTAAATTACCTATACTTCAAATCTGGAGAACAGAGTTTGCAACGGGAGTGGCATACTTTTGTTCCTCCCTAAGCATTTCTTCTCCTTCCCATTTTTCATTTTCCTTGGCTCCTGACCTCATCAAATTTGACCCCTGTTATGGTTTGCCTACTTCTCTCCTTTCTTCACTCCCAGATCTGACTAGTTTGTAGCTGATTGTCTCATCTCTGCTCTTTACCACCTGTCACCCTCTGAATGAGCCTTTCATCCTGCACTTTCCACCTTCTGCAATTTTCTGCTCCAGCACTGTGAAATTCAGAACATAGTTATCTATGACTTGGAAATCATTCACTCTTGGAAGAGGTGGGCTTTCTTTTTCTTTTCTTTCTTTCTTTTTTTGATGCCCCAGTAGTTATTCATTTGGCCAAGGGCAATTAGAAGAGAAAGATGGGAGGGAAACTGAAAGTATCAGGAGGTCTCTCTACTCTTTTTCAGCTGCTCAGAAGAATTAAAACCCCCAAGAGAAGTGAGACTATTATTCTGCTTTGCAGTTCTCCACCTTAACTCCACAGGAGACATATAAAAACAGTGATTCCTGTTTTATTCTCGAGCCACACCAGTGTCTCAATCTTCCTGGATACTAAACTGATATTGCAAAATCTTGATATTATCTTTTATTCTCTTTGGTTTAAAACCTGATGTATTAAAATTGAGACTGACTGTGATTAGTTTTGTAGAAATATTAAAATACCAGCCTTATATTCTTCCTATTGAAAATATTTTGTTTTCATTACAATCACAATTGAACCACTGACTCCAAATCAGCTGATACTCTAAATATGAATATCAATACATTTCTAAATAATTGTTGTGAGAAAAGGTATGACCAATGATTCAAATTTTACAGTAAGTTTAATTTTTTGGTGAACTATAGGTTAAATTAATTTCTGGATGAAAATAACCTGTAATAAACATTCATCTGAATAGAATTTAGGGACTTAATTTCTCTGCAATGCTCCTCAATAAAGGGGTTTGCTGGGCTCCACCCCTAGTGTTTTGATTAAATAAAAATGAGGCAGAATCTAAGAATTTTCATTACCCATGAATTTCCAGGTGATGCTGATACTGTTGGTTTGAGGACCATACTCAGAAAACCACTGATTTCCGATTATACTAGCCTTTTACTCTAGTACGTACGTGTTATTTTAATGCAACAATACATTTATAGAGCTAGTCACAGTTCTTTATAGTAATTTATAGAAGACTATATTCCTCCTCTAATGACAATGATTGATGGCCATTAAAGTAACATGTACTTTTAGGTAGCTAAGATTTCATTAAATTTGAGAAGAAAGTAACTAAGCCTAATAGAGGTGATACCTCTTTTTTTCCTATACTTGACCAATCATGATTAAGTTTGCAAAATGACTAGTGATAAACAAGTTTTCTGAAAGGCAGTTTACACACAGGTCACCTGGCTCTGTCTATGGCCCAGGTTGTTATATTTTTCCTCTTGAACTTGAGATGTGCCTGGTTTTTTCATTCCTGTTGCCTAGGTATCAGTTAACTAGACACCCTGTTTGCTTGGATAGTGCCTTTATTGTCAACTTTAAGTGGTTATGGGAAACAAGTTAATTTGAAATAACTTTTGTTAATTGAATTAGGCTGGAAATGTGCATAGGGCCTAAAATTACTTAGAGAAATATAACATGAACTGTGAGCCAAATTTTTGAAAAAGTATAAATAATTAAAAAAACATCCACAACACATTAATTTCTTGCTTGGGCAGACTTTTACAAATAATTTACATTAAGAACAGTATTTATTGTCATGTTGTTCTGTCAACATGCTAGTTTTCATGAAGTTAGCTTTAGTGCATTACCATAAGAACAGATGCTTTAGCAAACTTGGGGTCATGGGCACTCTGGATCCTCTGGGAAAAGTTGAAGGTTTGAAAAAGCTGCTTGCACCTTAGGGATGCCTGGGGTGAAGACTCAGACTTCTGGTGTGACCCAGAGATACCTCCTGTACTCACAACATCTGTGCATGTCATTGCATAGCCACCTGTCACCCTGGCAAACTTTGAAAAGTGCACACTGCATTACTTTGTGGTAAAAATCAAGCTGGCAAGTGAAGCTAAGACTTCTCAATCTAAATTTGTAAATGATTTCTCCTTATCCAACATCATTTCATTCTTAAATCCATTAGAACTAGGATAATAAACCATGAGGGTTATTGACAATACCTTTGCCCATAGGAAAAGGGGGTAGTTTGATAGAAATAGGCTTATTTAAAAATAAATAAATACATTGTTCAAGTTAATGAGATGACAAGTTCAGATGGTTATGCGACCCAGACTCCCATTTATTCACAAGCTAGAATAGAAAGCAAGAGCTTTCCTGTCTTCTTAATTCCTGAATATTACCCCTTAACTTAGAATAAATTAATACTAAAGAAAATAACTTTCTGTTCCTACTGAATATAGTATTGCAATTTAAAACTGTATCATCACTTCAGTAGTCTCTTGTGAATCTATTTGCTTAAGTGACTTCCATCAGTTCACTGATGTAATTTCTTTAAAACCTCATCAGCAAACATATGTTTCTTGAATGGTTCATATCTGAGCCTTCACATGCATTATACCTTTTAGTTCAGGGGGAGAAATTGCTCTGCATTTATATAAAAACTGAGTCCTTGGTTGCAGAAAAATATTAACCTAGTTATTGAAAATGATGGCAAGAGAACAAGTTAATGATGTACACCATTACTATCTTCCAACATCAAGTTATAAAGTCTGAATTTCAAGGCAAGGCTTCTACCTTCAAATCCTGTTTGCTTTACAGTCTTACATAGAGCTGCTTTGTCGTTTTCTACAGGGAGCTTATGCAACCAAATTTCACAGAAAAAAAAATATACACAGAAGTCAAAAATGAAAAGAATGGTGCTAAAGAACCATTACAATATAGAAGGTGTATGTATGGACCAAAAGTACATGATAAACAATTTCCTCTGTGGATTCATGATATACTATTGGACTTATTTTTGCTTATGATTGTGCTTGAAGGGAATACTTTATTTTTGTACTTGACAGAAATTTTTTTGCCTCCCTTTAATGTTTTTTTGGATAAACTTTTTATTTTCTGAAAATTCAGCATTTTTTGTTTCTTGGGTCTACCTTTCAGCTTCTTGTCCTTCCTACAACCCTCAAGGACTTTACATAAGTCCTTCAGCTTGCAGATAAACAAACACTCTATCCATACCCAATTTCACAAAAGAGAACTGAAGTATTTAGTAAGTTATTAGTATGTGCTAAACCACTTTGTACAAAATTGATGATGGGAATTAATATTTATTATTTACACATGCAGAAAGATATACATATTTATTTCCCTTTAATCCTATCACTGTTTAATAAATATTGTACTTAATCCATCAATAATACAACATGCTTTCATTAATCCCAAGAAATAATTAGAAAACATTTATGATAATGATAATATCACTTTGTACAAATATTATCCAAACCCATTAAACCCTTAGGGAAAATCACAGCTGGTAAGAATGTCAGATGCCCTGTCTGCTCTAAAATAGATAGTAGGATACTGATTTGATATTTAATGGAAAATTAAGCTAATTAAACAATATAAAAAAAAGTAGATATTAACACCTTGGCCTATCTCAGTTGAGACAGGTTTTCTTTAACACTGAATCCAAACTCTTAAATTGCCCATCTTGTACTGATTCATCTGATACATTCAGATTTCTGATCCTTTTAGAAGTTGAGTTCTATGACATTTAGCTGTTGACAATGGTTTTCAATGATGGACTAAGTTTTTCATAGAGCCTTTGCCACTTGCTTTTATGGGTGCTGCTGTGTATACCAGACTAAAGTACTTATTCTGGTATGTTTTAGAAAAGTGGTTGACCCTGCTTAATGTCACATTATTTTTCAAACTAATTTTCAAATGACCTTTTAGTGACCACTCAACTACCAATGTGGATTAACATAATGCTGAAAATTTAAAAGTATTTGCACCAATCCTTTCAATGATTTATACTCAGCATTATAATGTATATAATGTGGCATTTTTTTGTATGGTTACAAATAGGAGCGTGTTTAAAGTTACTAACTTGAATCTGGAAATTATATTATGAATATATATAGAAGAATAAATATGTAATATTTATTTCTAAATTCAATTTAATTGTATCATGCAGACACAGTGGTGTCCAATGTCAAACCATTGACAGTGGAAATTTAGGAAAGTTACTTTTTTGATTGCCATGTTTAACAGTTGGGAAAATAATTCTATCACCTAGAGTAGCTGGAAAGTTTAAATCAGAGAAGTTGCATGAAAGTATTTTGCATACTAATGTGGACATACCAGTTCCTCTATAGATGTAAGGCTTTCTTCTTCTGTCTGTTTAAAAAAAAAAAACAAAAACTGCTCATAAAAGTTTTTATTTTACGGAGGTAATGTTTTACAGCACTATTTGTAATTCAGAGTTGCAGGATTACATCTCTTTAGATGTGTGTCACCAGATACTGTCCCCACCCAGACACCCATCATCCCCCACCACGGTGTGTGGCCCCTCCAAACATTGATCTCCACCCTCCCATCTCCTCCCTTAGTTTTAGACCCTTCTGTTTATTATTTCCATCTCTCCTTCTCTCCCTTGTTTTGTTTTGTTTTGTTTGTTTGTTTTAAGATTTATTTATTTAATTATTCACACAGAACTGGGGTACAAGCCAGAGGTGCAGGGGATGAGAGGCTTCACCAGAAACAGAGCGGGGAGCAGAACAGGCAGATTGTCGATGTACACTGTTGAGGGGAGCAGCGGGCGGGTCAGGAGAGGTCTGCCACGCCATGTGGATCTTCCGGGGCTGGGGATCAACTCACATTGATGCAGCTGCTGCTAGCTTGCAGTGCTGCATCCTAACCCATTGCACCACAAGGGAGGGCCTCTCCTTCCCTCCTTTTATCAAGCTGAATCTTTTTTTCACTTTGATTTTTTTTAAAGCACCATAGCACGGTATATGTCATAACTATTCATTTACACATCTCTTTCTATTATTTTCTAGCCCCTTAGGGCAGGGGACTATGGCTGTTGTCTTCTAGTACATAACAGTGTGCTAGAAAACATACATGGTAAACTTATTTAAATTAAATTGTTGAATTGAACCAAATTAGTATTTCAGAATCTATTTCCCAGAGAAGGAACTTTCTGCTCTCCCACAGTACTCTGCTGATCATTGAATCTCATTACATCATATGCAAGGTAAAGTGTGTTGTGTGTGCACGTGTATGTCCACGTATCAGTGGCCAAGGGGCATGAAGTATCTTAGTTTTTCACTTCACTGAGTGAAATGCATGATGGGGGAATTATTTGTATGGTAGAAAGAACATTTGCTCAGCTGAGGCTAAAGGAGAAATAATTTTTGTGGGAAAAGTCGAACCAAGAGCTAGCAGCTAAGGTGAGTCAAAGTACAGAGAACACAGCTGGTGCACGAGGAAGAATAGAGAAGATTGTCCTCGCAAACTTCTGAGGGGAAGTTGAGCCTCTGAGGAGAGCGTGGCAGCCCTGCTACTTGGGAGGATTTCCATGGTGAGGGCACAAGGAAGGCTGTACTGACTAAATGATCAATGGGAAGTGTGGTGGCATGCAGCCTCAAGCATCCTGCCTCGTTCTTACAGGCCTTATTTTATAATTTTCTAGCCAAGTACATATCATACTTCGTGTTTACAGTGGGTTTACCAATCATGTTTTATTAATGAATCCATACAGTTTTGCTCTGGACTACATCTGTATTATTAGCTTCATTTCATAGTCAGGAAGGTTGATACACTGAGATATTCAGTATCCATGTACTTAACCAAAGCAACAGGAGAACCCAGGACTTTGAGACCTTAAAAAACATGAAACTGATGTAGTTCACCACCTCTTAAGCCATGCCTCACTTTCTTTTTACTTTTCTGTGAACTTGACTACTTCTCCAGGACCAGTGTGATAAGACTAGGTAATCCCATTTTTATTAAAGTGAAAGAAAAAAAAAGGAAGACATATGCTACACGACTGTCATGAAAATCCCATTAATCATCCAAGCAATCAAATTGTGGGGCATGGAAATCAGTATTAGCAACTGATGTCCAAAACTATCCACTTAGGCCTGTCATGGGTGACATCTCAGCCATCCTTTCTGTCACCAGGAACATGCAGGCCATTCTGCCTCTGTCAAAAGTGAAGAAGGTGGAGTGGGAGGAGGAATCAACAACAGTTATGCCTGGGTGCTCCTGGGGGAGGTGGGAGGACTGTGCAGTGAGTCTGATCTCTGTGGTAGAAGGGTGACATTTTAAAAAATTAAAACAAAAAACAAATATAAACCAATGCAAAGCTTCCAGTTTATATTACAAATGTTCTTAAGTTTATCTGTTCAGGTTTTACTCATTGAATTCAACCCACCTGAAATAACACTAACCTCCTCATTGTTCATTGCCAAAAAGTCTTTAAACTACTTCACTGTCTTCATGAAAGACTGTGTGTGTGCTTAAAAACACATTCAAAATAAAATGTGTAAGGTATTTATATTCTTACTTGTATCTTGTATCTAGTAGAGTAGCGGTTCTTATATAATTTTTTTTAAAGATTTATTTATTTATTCATATAGAACTGGGGTACAGGCTAGAGATGTGGAGGGTGAGAGGACTCACCAGAGACAGAGAGGGGGGCAGAACAGGCAGATCACAAAGTACACTGCTGAGGGGAGCAGTGGGCGCGTCAGGAGAGGTCTGCCATGCAGTGTGGATCTTCTCGGGGCAGGCGGGGATCGAACTTATGCAAAAGTGGCTTAAGCTTTAGTGCAGTGCTTTAACCCGCTGCGCCACCAGGGAGGGCCTGGTTCTTCTATAATTTTAATGCTAGCTATGGTTGTTAGAAAGAAACCCTGGTAACTTTTCCTCCTGAGTCTTTGAATTATGGGGATATGGACAAGTACCCCGACTCCTAATCCATGATTGATTTTTTTTAAGATTTTTATTTATTTATGTATACAGGACTGGGGTACAGCCAGAGGTGCAGGGGCAGTGAGAGAATTCACCAGAGACAGAGCAGGGAGCAGAACAGCAGTGGGTGGGGTCAAGAGAGATCTGCTGGACCATGTGAGTCACCTCCAGAGTGGTGATTGAACTCATGCTGAAGTGGCTTTAGCTTCTTAGTGCTGTGCTTTAACCCACTGCGCCAACAGGGAGGGGCCCATAATTGAATTTTTAAAGAAGGCATGTAGTCTTTTGATTGTTGATAGGTAAATAGCTTGAAAAGATGAGTAAGGTTTAGAACTTAGAGAGGGGACATTCTGTAATATTCAGTCCATAAATGTCTGTTACAAATAAGTGATTTTTGTATTAATAAGTTACAGATCGAAATCAGCGTGTAATGAAAGTGTATTTTCATGGTATGTTACTGAGGCTCTGTCAGTCCCTTTCAACCCACACAAAGATACAGCCTGGAAGCCTGACAGTGCCTCTCAGGAGTGCTGTTTGTTGTACCTGAAGAAGGAGAGACTGCTGAGAGGACCAGAAGATACAGTGATGGTCATATGACTCTGATAGCCTGCCTCATCTTGGACCTTTGGCCTCAGTGAAAGTCCAGTGCATGTAATGGGAGATCCATGAGGGCATTAAATAGGACCTACGGCGGGGCTGCTTCTGCTGTCCTGTTACCCATTTGCCTTTCCTTCCCAGTAGAGGGCTGCTGAGTGATCCAAAGTTGTTCTCCCACAGTTTTTTAAATAAGACTTTATTTTGTCTTTTCTGTGTCAGAGTTTCTGGTTGCCAGATTTCTGAGCTAATTAAAAGGACCACAGACAGGTCTTGCATTTTCTCCTCCTTAGTGAGTTACTGGCAGGAATTCCAGGCTTTTAGGTCAGAGTTTGTGGAAACAAGTCAGAAAGCACTCGGTCTGACTGGCAGTTCAGATCACTGTGTTGGCAGTGGGAAAGCCAGAAGGTGAACTCCCCTGGAGCTGTACTGCCCAGCCAGTGCTGCCTCTCCCAGCAGCGGGCACAGCTCCTCATGTCTGGTTTTACAAGGTTGTGTGAGGGAAACACCTCATTTTAGAGCTGGAGATTGTGACCTGTTTATTACTTTAACTTCTTTGCCTGTTGTAGGGTTTGTCACAGAGTAAATGCTTCAAAGATATTTGAGTTGAGCTGATTTATTTGATAACCTATATATAGGAAAATGTAAATTGCAGCAGGAACATCTGACTTGCCACTTCAAAAATGAAGATAAGGATGGACAAGTGAAATTTACTCTGTCTTCATCAGAGTATGTCTGCACAGCATTTGATTTTACAGGACATGTTTTCCCTTTGGTGCTTTCCTTGCTATGCGAGGCTGTTGGTAATATTCCAGGCCATCTGTCTGCATAGGCCAGTCATGGATAGTGGCATCAGAGAATTTCCTGCATATTGAGGTCATATTCACAGAAGGAAGGAGGTCAATGATTGTAGGACAAGCTCTATGGAAGTTGGGAGTAGAGCGTGTAGACTGGTTTCCAGATTATAGTTATTGGGATTGGGCAAGTGGACAAGAACAGAGAAATCCAGCCAAATAGAGATGAAGACACAGCTGTGTATCTATCAAAGAGGAATCACAGTGTTTCTGTTCACAGAAATGGGCAGATGCCACTTTGTCAGACTCTTTTCAGGTTCTATACTTGGCAATTGTTTTAAGAAAATTCTGTATCATCATTTTGCTTTAGCCCTAATTTCTGTGACTGGAAGTCCTTTTTGTCCTTAAACAAGTCTTTCAATATTATTCACACTAAGCTGTGAGTGACCAGAAGTGTTATTTTCCTTATGCAAATGTCCATCTCATAAGATGAAAAACAAGAGTGATTAGACCAAAGATGTAGACTGCTAGTGACAGAAGTCAAAAAATCAGCTCGAAATCAATCTTTTGAAACTCTGGCTCCTTTTACAATTCTCATAGCTGTCACTACTTAAGATTACTAAATGTGAATATAGGTCAGCCCTCATAGAAAAGATAGAAGAAGTAATTTAAGCCATTAGGAAAAATGAGCTTGTTATGTATTCAGTTCAAATATTCTCTGGGCACTTTTTTAAAGATTCATTTATTTATGCATACAGAACTGGGGTACAGGCCAAGGGTATGGGGGTAGGGTGAGAGGGCTCACCACAGAAAGAGTGGGGAACAGAACAGGCAGATGTACTGAAATACACTGCTGAGAGCAGCAACGGGCAGGTCAGGAGAGGTCTGTTGCACCATGTGGGACAACTCCCTGGCTGAGGATTTAATTTGTGCTGTAGTGGCTGAGGTAACTTCATTGTGCTGTGCTTTAAACCTTTGCACCACCAGGGAGGGCCCTATGAGCATTTTTTTAAACTCTCGGTTACTTTCTCAGTGCCTCAACATTTCCTTCTGAAAACTGTCTACTTATTAGTACAGTGCTGGCAAAGTTGTATTTACTGTACTCTATTAACTCATTAAATTTTTACTAGATTGTCATATGGCATCTATTTTTTTTCTAACCACAGAAAAGAGGTTTATTGTACATTAATGCTATTTAGATAATTGAAGTTTAATTTTTAAATAAGAACTATTTCTTTTTAGTCATTCCTAGTGTAAATGTTTGCAAACTATATAGGATAGTCACTGTATTTGATAAAACATGCTACTTGCCATTTAACTTTTTAATGATGAATAGCCCAGACTGTCAATATAGTAGTTGCTGAACTCTGAGACACTGCACACCTGCCATCAGTTCTTACTAGATTCTTAAAGCCTGTATGTTCCTACTTTGATTGTTTTATAAGTCATCATACATATTTTGGCAGCTTTTCTGTCTCAATGTTCTACTACTTCTTGCCATTCTCACTGTAAGGAAAATGCATGAAACTTTGGTGTATGGTGTCTATGACCTTTGTTTTAGTTAAAGTCTGGGGATGGCAGTTATTTTCTTTTCTAGGCATAGTTCTGAACAGGTCTTGCCTTAAGTTGGATGGACTTGAAATCAGATATGAGAACAGATCACTCATTTGGGAGATAATCTCTGAGTAATTTTACCCAGGAAATATGGGTAATGGAGTGTGCATGTTTGACCAGGAACAGACATTACACCATACCCACAGACTTCATCCCCGTTGGGAAACCCTACAACACTGTGATGAACAAGTTTGTCTTCCGACATAAAGCAAAGGCACTGGATATCTGACTCCCACTTTCTAGCCATCATTAACTGGGAGTTGTTCTCAGGGGCTCTGGCTCCCCAAGACTTAGAGCTGCCACATGAATGCCAAGAGAAAGCCCTCAGATGGAAAGTTAAACAGGATTCTAATAACACTTGATTGGCATTTTCTGCAATGGCTCTCCCATGTGGATTTCTGAAGTTCACCAACAGCATCTGCTACAGTACGTTATAATTTCAGAAGCATTAAATTCATGAAGGGCACCATATTTAATGTCTCTATTTTGAGTAGATTTTATTTAAGTTGTTGGAACAAACTCTGACTGTCATAGACAAGAGCTATATGGAGTCACTTTATTAATCACATTTCAGTTTAAATTTCTCTTACCTGTTTAATACTTTGTTTCTTTTCTGGTTTTAGTGTGGATATATTGGGTTAAGAACATGGTAAATCTGATTTGGTTATTTAACATATTCTAAACCTAGGTCAGCCAGTTCTCAACTTGCTTTTCATTTACATCCTACCAGAGAATTATGCTCGCCCTGTAATAGTCTAATAGCAAAGCCTGAGATATCATTTTGCATAGTCTCTGCTTGAGAAGCATCCTATGACTTTTTATTTGGTTGTACTCTGCCCCATTATGATTATACATAGTAACTTTCCACTAAGCCTCTGTGCCCTCTACCCTCCTAGTGCATATCATGTGTCTTATGCAGATAAACTATCTTTTCTCATACACAGGGAGCAGATGTGATTAGAGGGAAATCTAATTTATCTGGAGTACTCCAGAAATGGAAGGAAATTACTTCACAGCAATATTTGCAAATGCATTCATCACAGACATCCAGACATTCCAGCAGTAGCAGAGAATGGCTTTGCAGACCTGTGTGGTCTGTTTCAAACTGCTTTCTAATAGTGTATATAAATTCAGTCTTTTATATACTTCCACATTGCATTTAGTGTACAAGACAAATGTGTTGGACAAGGGGAGGTTGGTGTGGAGTGGACAGATTTCTTTATGTCTCTAATTGTCTTCCTAGTCTGTGTGCAGCAATGTCTTTATTATTTGAAAGGTCTGTTTATGTAGAATGCTTTATCTCTTTTCTTTCGTTGGAATATCTTTTTAGCTTGCAAATCCCCTTAAATTTATTAATTTGCACATTTATTCAGAATTCAAGACATATTTGATTGTCTACTGTATCAGACACGACGAGGCATCTGTGTTCTGCAGACATTGTCACCTCATACTCCTCTTTTTGCTACATATATGTCCTCAAGTGCTTAAGTAATATGATACAAGTGGCAGAAGCTGGCAGGGCCTTGGGAAGTCTTAGAGCTATCTTTTAGTAGTAAGAAGAGGAGAATATAGATTAATTTAGATTTAAAATGCACCATAATACCATGAAACCAGAACTAAATGAACTTCTGTTGAATAAAACAGATTTTTAACTTTTTGTGAACTTAATGTTGCATATACACAAGATGTTTTTAATGATACACACCTGAAACTTATATATAATGCTACAATGTGATGTTACTTGAATTAAAAAAGTAGTGACCATATGGCTCAGGTGCTCTGAGTCAGCACAGTAAAGTGACAACTTAGCTGTTTTAGGTACAGTCTCTCTCTCTCTCTTTCTGTCTCTCTCTCTCTCTCTCCACTCTCACTCTCACTCTCTCTCCCCCTTCTCCCTCTGACACATTAGGCAAAACCCTCTGAGTCTCAGTTTCCTCATCTAGAAAAGAAAATGTTTATATTATAGTCTTTTCTAGGTCTGTGCTAACAGGAAGCTACCTGGTTTTTAAATACAAGTGTGTTTGTATTTTGTGTCTTATGCCTTAAGTTCATGCTGTGCCCTTTCCTCACATCTTAATTCCTTCTTAGTCACAATAAGACACATTTTAGTAATGTTTGTGATAGACTTACTTTTATTTGCTATACCTAATTAGTAGTTCATATAACAGATACTATATGCCAATACAAAGATGCATACTTATGTTACAGAAATAATATAAACACCCTCCAAAATCAGACTACAAATATGTATTTATAAACACACATATAAATACAATGTGTATTTATAAACATTAAAGGGTGAAAAATAAATGTCACTGATGAGCTCTATTTACACACATCAGAATAAAACCTGGCACTCTGTATTTTATTTTTGCATTTTGCATTTCATAAGAAATTTCCCAGAATGTTGTGGAAATTGGAAATAAATGAATGCCCATAAAAATAATATCTCCAGGCAATTGCAATATCTGAAGTAAAGAGTATCTACAGGTTGTGAATTTTAACCACAGTTGGCTTCTTTTGAAAATGTTTAAAACAAAACCCAGAGGCACTTAAATCTGTTATATTCAATGGTTTGGGGATCAAGACGATAGACACTCTCAAGTTACTTTAATTAATGCATAATAGATTTAGTTGTAGTCAATTTTATTTTGTATAAAATGGAGAAAATCAAATTTTATGATGTCTTCTCAGTAGCTACAAAACAATCTTTGGGAAAGGAGTCAGAGAGGCAAATGGTAAGAATATTAAAGGGACATAAAGTTTTGGTCATCTGCATTTCCCTAATATCAAGACACATTATAGTGTGTTTTGTATCTCTTCAAACCAATGTTTCTTAAAAAAGAAAAAAAAATGTCAAAAGCTCAGAAAATATGGGTATCTATATAAGGAAAGCCAAGTTGGCTATGAATGTGGGAATCAACTCATGTAAACATACAAAAGGACCCATTTAAAATAGGTTGTTACTTTTTACAAAAGAATTCAGTCTTACACTTTGCTTTCACAGTTCTGAGTAAAATCCAGCCAAACTAATACAAAATGCAGGCACTAGGAAATCTTTTAAATATTTATTTACTAAAAACATAATTTTTTCAGAGGGCAGTCAGGGAAGACAAAGCTTTGGGTTAAATATGAGCTCCATGTCTGAAGAGAATATACAGACTCAGTTTAGCAAATCCCCTCCTCTCCTAACCCTCCCCCCACCCCACCCCCACACACACTCCTGGGCTGTAGATGAGAAGTTAGGCTATTACTCACATGCAGTTATTAACACTCTCAATAAATCCTTAAGATCCTGATCTTGTTGATATATGTCATAGCAGAAATAGCTTAGTACACAAAACGACAAGAAATGCTGTGCCTGTCAGGGGCAGAGATACTGCCATCCACAATAAATCAGGGGCAGATGGAGACCCTGAGAGCTTGGGGTTCAGAGTGCCGGGACTTCACGTCTGCCACTGTGCTGACTCTATCTGAGGTGTTCCGTCCTCACCAAAGCTTTTACAGAGGACACTGCTTCTCAGAGCAGTGTTGCCAAGCGATACTATGCCAGACTGGGCATCTGGAAACTATTTTCGTTTAATTTTGTTGTTGTTTATGTAAACTTTTGGCACACTTCCATGACCTTGAGCAAGTCACGTCAACTTCTTCCTTTGTCATTTTATCATTGGAGAGAAAAGGAATAGTCTTTATGCCATGACAGTCCTATGCAAAATGTGCAGTAGCCTTCTTCCCAGTCACTGGGGATGAGAGATTCATTTGTTAGAGGGAAAATGACCACCTTTAATATTGCTGTTCTTGTACCAGGCATATATCTAGCCTAAACTCAGAATTGCTGAGCTCTTGAGAGAGGAGTTTAACCACGGCACTTCAAAACCCATTCTCCATTGGTGTGGCATGATGGCCTCAGAGCAGAAAGAAGTTGGAGAAGCCCTTGAATACCCTTCGGGGATGAGGTGATCAACTCCAGCTATCAGTGATGGTGACTCCCCCGACTTTGTCTCCAGGAACAAGTTGTGTGTTCAATTAGTAGACAGTTACTTTTTTTTCTCTTACCTGTAATAAATGTCCACCCAAGGTGAAAGCCGCGACTCAGCTGGTAAGAATTCTCCCAAGAATAGAGTGTGGTGGCTGAAGGGGAAGAGGATGAGGGGAAGCTGTGGGAAGGCAAAGCACAGCCTAGTTCAGCCAGCTTTCCCCTGCCAGAGGAGGAGGAAACCGCAACTGGGGGAAGATCAACCACGCGCTGAGTGCTGAGTGCTGAGTGCTGGCTGAGCAGAACATATGATTTGCAATCAAAATCAGACCAATCACACAACATGCTGCGCAAATGTCCAAGGCAGGGTTTCACTCATTTTATTGAAGCTAAATCTGGAAATGTTACAGGAAAAGACAGGCTCACTCTCTGAGAACTGTGGGACTTCCCACTTGAGATTCTGCAGAAAAAAATGTATTCCACTAGGCTGATTTTAACTCTTCTAGTCTTCCCAGTATACTTTTTCAGATAGAAAAAGAAAAAAAGGGAGGTAGAGACTCGGATGAGTGTTTTCAAAAGCTCTGATAGTGAATATGTAACCTCTGAAGATGGACCTGATACCAGGCCGAGGGATAAGTCAAGCAAAGACAGCAAAATGAAAGATCATGAACCTGAGTCTGGACCCACAAGGGAGGCACAGCTTGGAAGTTGGTGTGAGATGTGCTTGGACGGTGTATGTAAACAGCCATTCAGCGACCAAGCTCACTCTCTGGTTGTTTTTACAGCCTATTATGGTGGATGCCATTTTCTATTCTTCATCACTACCCTTTTGATTTTTTATTTCAATTTTTTGCCAGTCAGGTAAAAAAGCCCAAGGTGCTTTGGTACTAACTTAAATGCTTTTGATTTATTGTCCAAAGTCAGGTTTTTAAGTTCCAGAGGTGCTTGCTGGCTCCCAACCATTTACTATTTGGAATAGTAGGATTGCTTTTTTATGGAATTTTTTTTTCTGGTTCCAGACGAGTGATTCTGATTTCTTCTATAAATTGCCAGAGAATTAGAAAATATAACCCAAAATAAAAAGGAAAGAATAACAAGGTATTTGGGATAAAAGCTGAAGGGAAAGAATCTAGAGTCTGGGATTTTGCAGAGGGAAATCTGAACAGAATTTCTGGCAGGATGCTGGGACAGGCTTGGGGAAAACTAGACCTATCCATAGTCAGTAAGATGGCCTGGAAGTCTAGTTTGATGCCAGTTGGGCACCCCTACATTCCAGCTGACACTTTAATTTTTTGAACTGTAATTTTGCTCTTTAAAATCTCATGAGGTTTGTTATTATAAGCATTATTGTGGATTGGATGGTTATGCTGCTGCCTTGCAAAATACCGCCATTATGAGGATTCATGTAGGTAAGTTCTCAGTCCTTGGAACTATGGAAATGAGGTGTATTTTAATCTTGTGCATGCTGTGAAATTTAAAACTAATCACATTGTCCCATTACGTGGGCTTTTAGAGATCTCAGAGCCAAGTGTACTGCCCAATACAAAGTTATAGAAATAGATAGCCTGCAACTCCTTGTTTCCTTTTCCTGCTATTTTTTGGCTCATTTTGATCTTTTACCTATATGTCTATTTTTGAAATGATTCACATTTTTGGAATGAAGCTTACATGAAATATTAGAGGAACACACTGGAGTAAGGAGGACACTCATGAGGTGGTGTATGCAAAACTGATCTGGGTGTGTAGTATCAACCCCATGTATTAAGCATTTTCAACACTGCTGCATGAGCAAGTAACATTTTTTGAGCTCACTATGTGCAAGAAGCAGCATTAAGCACAATACATTGCTAATTATTTTTATAGCTTCATTTGTACTTTTTCACAACCCTATTATCTAGGTATTTAGATGCAAAACTGATCTGGTAGGCAGGTTTTTCTCAATCCAAGGTAAAAAACAATAATAAGCAGTCAAGGCTAGTCATTGATTAGAATAAATCTGACTTCAGAACATATTCTCTTAAATTTTTGGATAATAAGGCTCCGTTCAGATCACTCATGCTTGATTCCTTGTCATCTGACCTTATCATTCTTACCTGCTATTTTTCTAGTCTCTAAAATGGGAATAAATTTAGTACTTAAATAATATTTAAAATACTTAGAACACTGTTTGGCACTTAGAAAGTGTTCAATAAATCAATAAACATAAGCTATTGTTATCATATTTAAAGAGTATGTCCATAGTATACATAATTAAAATTCTTTACCACCAGTGGAGACATTCCTTCAATATTCCATTCATCACATCTTACAACTCCCTGCACATATGCCCCGGCAGTCACTGCTCCCAGGAGAGCTGGGGTTGGAATGCACATGTCGACTTTTCAGATGTAAGGCACTGCAAGGTCAGTGAGTCCTAGCGATGGCCAGCTGCCAAGAGACCTTGCAGGGTAGCACTTCCAGGGTGAATTCATCACAGTTGGAGTCCAGACCTGAGCATTGTAGGTCCCAGCATTTGGTCTGGTTAATGTTTAAAGCTCATTATGCTGGGGGGCCGGAGCGGGGAGGGACTTGTACCAACTCACGAAAAACTGAAGCATATAAATTAGAAAACCTCTATATTAATTTATAATGAAAAATATTACAGTTAACTGAATCAGACATTTGTATCAGTTTGATCAGTTGAGTTCCTGCCCTGTAGGCAAGCTACATAGGGATCCACATTAACAGAAGGTTGCTTGGTGAACAGGAGGCTTGTTTCAAATGTTTAGTCTCATCAAGCTCTCATGCAGCATGCATCCATTTCCATCTACCTGCCAGAAAGAACAGACATGCCGACAGCTGGACATTGCCAGGATGTCCCTTTCTGGACAGGAACAGAATGTACTTCTGTGACTTTCCTTTTTCTGTGATGCAATCTCTGCTTTAGATTGTCATTTTCTTTGTTTAGATGTTAATGTTCCTAGAAAGGTTGAGAGGGTACAGAAGTCGTCTTGTATCTTCATGGTTTAATGATTGGGCTTGAAGAGGACATCTTTACTGCTGGCCATTTCAAGTTTTTGTGGACACCTCATGCACCAGGGCATATGCATACTCTGTCCCATGTCACCACAGCCTCATTCATTTGCTTCATATTCTTTTCTCAGCATCCATTTAGTAAATTCCTACTAAATGACCCCCCCAATATCTGTACTTTAGCTGACATGATGTTAGCAAAGTGTTAGCTAATGTTGGCTAAATGTAATTGCATAGGTTGCCACTACCCTTTTTACATCGAAAACAAGAATTGTAGCTGACTAATATGTTCTACAAAGACTTGATATTTAACAATAATAAAAAACTTCATGAAGTTATTCAAGTTAACTATGCACCTCACTGATCATCACAATGTTAATAAGATCTTAGTACAGTTTTGAACACATTTTTACTTCCTATCTTCTCTGGGATAAGAACCTCCATGATCTTGCTCCTGCCTGTCAATCTCTCTACCACAGTTCTCCAGACTCCCTGATGGTTTTGAATTAAGCCAACTGCACTGTCACATCAGAGCTGATGCCTTTGCTGGTCTTCTGCCTGGAGGGCTGTCCCACTAAACTTCTGTGTCTGGTTCATTCTCCCTCTCATTCCTTCAGATGTGACCTCTTCGGAAGAAGTCTTCTGACCATCCCATCAGGAGCTACCTACTCACATTCTGTTCTCTTTCCCTACTTTATTATTATTATTTTTTTCTTTGCTGTCATCACTGGCTAAGATGTTATTTGTGTTACTTATGTTTCTGAACAGAAGGTAACCCATGAGGCAGAGATTTCTTTGTTTACTATTATTTCATTAAAACCTATATCACTAGCTGGCATATGCTGGATGCTTGATGATATTTTATGAGTAAAAGAATAAACTCGATACTGATGTCTACATTGAGTTATTCTTATTGTGCTGACCCTCAAAGTTTGCCTACAATGAGAAGTAGGTGCTAACTTTGCAATTTTTGTGGTATTTCACTATGGCCATATCAAAGGAATCAGAATCTTAAGACATTCCTTCTAGAAGTTCACCCAAGGGTGGCCATCTAGATCTTTCTAACTGTCAAGCGACTTCTGTATGTTCTTATTTCATTCCATCTATATTATGTCATTTGCCTCTTGTTTAGCTATTTTCTCATCATTATAACATCCTTCTGTTATGAGTTCTTTCCTGCATTTGTTGCCATGAAAGATAAGATGGTAAGGAGGCCCTACACATAGCAGACTAATAAAGCTTTACTCATGCCTCTCTTTCCTCCAGCAGGGATATGCTGCTCTTCTCTGCAGGCCTCCCTGCCACTACCTCTCTTTAACTACCATTTTCCACAAATTACAATGTGAGAGAGAAACCACCACATTTGTCCGCGTCTGACTTTGGGAGGATGTATTATTATGTTCTATTATGTTTCTTTATATGTATGGATGGGACCAACGGATCATATGTTTTTTTTTTTTTAATTCTCACTTGTGTACTACTTTCTACTTTACCCCCATGTTTCTCTCAGTAATGTTAATGTGGGGAGTTTCAAATTTTTAGTTTTAATTTTTCTTTCCTTCACAGAAAGTTAAGGATTTTGAAAATTATTGAAATCTACAAGGTACATGATATATTCATTAAGTATGCTGGAAGAATCTACTTCAACTTGGGTGTTATGCAGTAAATTATTTCTAAGAGTACCTCTGAACATAAGCGTTCTGTCTATGTATGGGGGGGATTTGTTGACCTACGAAAACTACAGCAGATCAGTTCATAGATTCTTAACTCAGGACAACTTTATTCTTCAGATCAGTCTGTATTGAGTGTCATGGCATTTTGCTAGACAGCAGGCACTAGAAGATAGACTCATCCTTCAGATTTACTCATCCCTGGAATACTCAAGGTATGCCACTGGGATATCTTTGAACTGTTTCATGGATGCTGCTTAGGATACAACATAGCTTTAAATGCAAACAGGAAATGTTCAAGAGCCTTAAAAATGCCAACAACTGAGAGAGAAATGTGAACTCTATTTTAAAGACTCATGTTTATAAATGCACTGGGACCTAAGAGAGGCAGAAAAGGAATCCCAAGTATATTTTGCTCTCCTTTGTATTTAAAATTGTGCTTGTCTGGTGTATGTATTAGTATTTATAACTGAACCAAGAAAGATAGGCTTGTGGCTTTTTTATATAGTGTGTGAGAAGGCTGCTAGACTACCCTTTGCCTTGTGACTATAACTCCAATCAGGCCATTTTCTCTGTTCTTTTGGCCTTTTTGTTTGGGTTGCAGACTGTACCTATAGAAAAAAGAATTCTCTCTTGGATTGATTTAAGCCAAACCATTCTGGATGTTGCTGTTGAAGCGTTCCATATTTCATGGAGACGTGAGATTATTGAAGTTGTGTTTTAATATGGCACTGTACTGTTGACTTCCACTGAACCTGTCTATTCTTAAGCTACCAAGCGACTGCTGTCCATTGTCTGTGCTTGTCCAGATGAGTGGGCGGTGATGTAGCAGGGATCATTTCTGTGCTAGTAGACTTGCCCAGATTTAATTGCTGAGAATCCTGTCTTGCCCTCCTTCTATATCAGATTAGGATGATCTAAGTTGACCTTTCTGATAGGGGACAGTGATCACTTGTGTGTTAGAAAGATGATGGAAAGCTTTTCTATCCTTAAGTCATTTCTATTCAGGTATCAATTGCCCAAGATTCCATTGTCAGAATCATTTCCTTCTAAGTAAGCCTCCCCACAGTCTTCACTTAGAAAGGACTGCCTGATACTGTGTAGTGAGTAATACTATTAACATCATTTGGAAAAATCTTTGCCCCAGAAGGGGACACTTAATTATGAGGAGCCATTTCTCTCATAGATTTTAGACAGCAGGAATATTCCTCATTATGCTACAGTTATTTAGTGAGGTAGAAATCCACCAAGATGACAGCAACACCTTTCTGACACTCATCACATTTTCTCAGTTTAAACATATGAGTTACAATGAGAACATCTGTCATGAGAAAATTTACCAGTCTTGCACTTGTTGAAGAGGTCACAACTACTCTTCCAAGTACTATATGTGGATGTTTTCAGGCAGGCTGGGAAGGATAGAACAGTTGAAGTCTCTGTGTTTCCTCAGTATGTGGAATCATCAATATCAATTCTCAGAAATCTCCTATATGTGTACAGTCTGAGTAAAAGCTCATTTAGAATGCTTCCTCTCACCACATGTATGCACTACATAGTGTCTTATTTGCACCATTCTTTTAAAGTATTTGCCCCAAATGTAGTTAATACATGTTCCTTGCAGACAGAGTGGGAGTCTAGGACTATATAAGAAAAATGAAAGGCTTGTACAAAGTTAATCACTGCTAACACATCACTGTGTGATGTTCAGTATTTAAATGCATGTTTTACCTAGCTGCAATTGTATTGAAATATAATTTTGTTTTCTGACTTTCTTCCATGCTAACATGATTACAAAATATCCCGTTACAAGAAGCATTTTGATGGCTGCATAGCAGTTGTCTAGAAGTACTATCATTTTCTTAATATTTTCTCTATTGTTGAACATTGGTGAAAAGACATCAGATATAAATATTCTGTATTCAACTACCAATTACTGGTGTGTATGTGTGTATTGCAATTTTGGGTTAAGGATTTGGGCAAACGGCAAATATGTTTTATCTTTCCTACCTCAATTTAGATAGACTTTAATTAAACCTTGGCTCATTCCCTGATGGGATCACTAATACCAGGCTGAGTGAGAGAGTAAATTAAACTAGAAAGTAGATATTTAAGGCAAAAGAGAGAGAAGGTGGAGAAGAAAAGAGGGAAGAAATAGAGTGAAGCAGAAGAAGGGAAAGAAGGGAAGAAGATGTAGTATAGAATGAAACAATCTACTAGTAGTATGCAAATGACTTGCCAGAATGGAATTAAACTCTAGAATACTCTATGTTCAGCTAACCAGCTCATCACCTTTTCTTATGCTCAGCTCAACATTTTTTTTTTTTTAAGATTTATTTATTCATACAGAACTGGGGCACAGGCCAGGGATGCGGAGGGTGAGAGGATTCACCAGAGACAGAGCAGGGAGCAGAACAGGCAGATCGACAAGTACACTGCTGAGGGGAGCAGCAGGCGGGTCAGGAGAGGTCTGTCATGCCACGTGGATCTCCTCGGGGGCGGGCAGGCGGGGATCGAACTCATGCAGAAGTGGCTTACGCTTCTTAGTGCTGTGCTTTAACCTGCTGCGCCACCAGGGAGGGCCCCCAGCTCAACATTTTGTTTTCCTTTCACTAGTGAATGGATTTTTTGTGACATATTTCACTGCTTTTACGGGCAACGGTGGCATTTCAGAAACCAGCCTTGTGTCCAGGAATCTGTATTACGCTACAAAACTCTGGAATCTGATTTTCTGCTGCCCTTTCACCTCTTCCACTGCCTGGTATTACCACAGTTGTCTTTGTAATGGAGGTTCTGAGTCCTTGGCCTCCAACCAGCCATGGGTCTCCTGGGGCTGCACACAGCAGGACTCTGAAATTCCTACTTACCAGCTCCTGCAAGAAGACTGATGCTGAAAGGGCTTTGCTTCTGCTTTCAGCATTCATCACATCCCTCATAAATGAAACATGAATGTAATTCATATTTCTTCTAGGGAGAGAAGTTAGAGGCTTCATTTATTCATTCATTCAACAAATATTTATCAGGTCCCTTCTGCACTTAAAATACCACGGCAGTCACTGTGCAGGATACAGAGAAACGTAAGCAGAGTTCCTACCCTAAGGAGTCTAATATACATAAAGTCCTGTTAGTCTTAACTCTTCAGAATCTCCTGCATGCATCTATTTGGTTCTAACCGCAAAAGGTTTAATTCAGTCAATGATTATCTTCAGCCTGGATGCCTATATTTTAAAAATTTCATGGAAATATTTTTATTCTTAGAAACATTCATTTTCAGACCACATTTCCAAATCACTGCTATGACCTGTAAGAGCCTAGAGACCCTTTGTATGGTATAGTCCTCCACCAGTGTAGACTTCTGATAGTGTCTGCAGACTTGGGCCATCTTGAATTATTTTTTTTTAGTTCTCTGAATATGCAGTTGTCTGTCTTCTATGGTTTTGTGCATTATGTTTCATTTGCTTCCAAAATTCTTCCCACATCATTTCCCTGACCAATTGTCTTCTTAGCTATCAATTGCTATTCATCATTTAGATCTTACACTTAATGTAACATCAGACAAAATTATTCACCTGCTCATGTACCTCTCCCATGTGCCATTCAGTATTTGGTTCCTCTTTTTATACCCCTGGCACTTATATTGCACTCCTTAGATCACTCATTATATCTCTTTATGGTTTACTTGCATGGGCTTCAGTAGGCTAAAAATTCTATGAGGCAAGCACCGTATTTACTTTGTTTTCTTTTGCCTCTTCAACATATACTACAGTGTTCAGTACATTATTTTTTTGGGTACATCATATTTTCAGTTGCATTTTTACATTAACAAACATATCATCGATAATGAGCATTTACACACACACACAATGCTTCATACATCATATGCATTCATATGTTACATATAGGGTAAAACTACATCTGGTTGAAGGTTCATAGGAGTATTGTGTTTTCCAGAGACACAACCTACTACAGTTAAGAAAATGGAATATATCATCAAAACTAGAATTCCTACCCTTTCCTGTCCATTGTTTTTTTCCCAAATATCTCTCCTGATACTTCAAAATTATGGAGTTAGTGAGTTACCATAGATAAATTCTGTAGATATTGTTTAAACCATTACAATTTAGTACTAGGAAATGTATGCATTTTCTCCAAGGAATACGCACCAAGGGTCTCAAAGGAAGCCTTGCATAGTGACTCCCAGATGTCCTGCCATCCCTGAGTTTTGGCCCATTGCTGACTCTGTTCATTTTCCGAACCCCTCTGAAGTTCTATCACTATAGGCACCAGCACGTGTGATGTTGCCTCTCTCTCAGAGGACATAGGATAAGTCTGGAGTAACCGAAAGACTAAATCTTGGAGTAAACCTGAATGATATGACTGTGACATTTCCATGAGTATATGATAATATGTTAAACAGCATTCATATGTTAGATTAAATTTGTAGAAATCATGTAAATACAGGCAAAAGAGGGGGAAAATCACTGACAGTTTGCCAGTTTTTTTTAACATACATTGTTATAGTAGTTGTTACAGTATTCTCTTGTATTAATCAAATCCTATAAAGATTTATCAACTTGTATAAGATGCAATATGTAGCTATAGAAAGAAAGAAGTGCAGTGGAGGTTGTATGATTGCAGGGTAAGAAACCTGAGGAATTTTATTGCATGGTGGGATTGAGAAGAAGGAAGTAAGGGCAGGTGGAGTGAAGGAAAAGGATTATGTGAAAAAGTACCTTTAAGAATCAGAAGAAAGGGCCCTCCCAAGTGGCGCAGTGGGCTAAAGTGCATCACTACAAACTGGCCACAGCTGCTGTGGTGTGGATTGCATCCCTGGCCAAGGAGGTGACCCACGTGGCGTGGCAGACCTCTCCTGTCCCGCCCCCTGCAGTCCCTCAGCAGTGTACTTCATCCTTCTGCCTGTTCTGCTCCCCACTCTGCCTCTGGTGAATCCTCTCACTGTCCCTGCACTTCTGGCCTGTACCCCAGTTCTGTTTGAGTAAGTAAATAAATCTTAAAAAAAAAAATCAGAAGAGAGCAAACTAGAAGGGAGTGCCATGTAAAGAGACGTGAATGCCAACAGCCATCAAGATCTATATTTCTGGAACACAATTCCCACTCACCAGCTTCCTTGGAAACTGGTAAATTTCACTCTCAGGACTTTCAAGTTTTGAACCAGAAACCCACTGTGGACATGTGTCAGATGTTTAGAAGGATTTTTTCAGGATACCTCCAGGCACCAATAGTACCTTCCCTCTGCTTAATATATGAGGGAATTAACATATGTAGAAAAGTACAGTCGTATCTGTAGACCTGTGAAATCATGTATAAAAAGATAACACAGCAGAAATATTATCTGTAGTCATTGCAAGCAGTTTCAGTGAGAGTAACTTGAAAGTACAGCTTCTAATTTCCACAGCCTGCGTGCTTCATCTAATCCACTGATGCAACTACCTAAGAGTCCCTGCCACAGAGAAATAAAAGAGGGAGAGAAAGCAACCTTTCTGGCCCCCAGTGACCTAATAACATGAAAAGTGAATTCAACCCGTGGTCAGTAAATCTCCTTGGCTAAAAGGATGAGCACCAAATGAATTTCTTGCTTGACAGCAGCACACAGCAGAAAACTTTAATAAGTGTGGGGCCATTTCTGAGTAACCCTCACCCTCTTTGACATGCCACTATTGGATGCTGGTGATCCATGTGGCCATCATGCCACATAAAGGCTGCCCAGACTGGTTTTTAATTAAATCCCCCTAAAGGATGGTCAAATCGACCTGTCTTTGCTGAAAGAGTAGTTGTGATCCAGTGTCTTGAGAATGCGTTCTACCCCTCTGGCCTTCTGCTATCCCCAGAGGCTGCCTCATTGCATCACTGATCAATGTTTCTCTCTCCCTTGTGGTTGAGCAGAAGTATGACAAAGACACAATGAAAACACAGTGCAGTTTCCATAGAAAAATTTTGAGAAAGAAAGGGAGAAAAGAGGATTGAAAAAGTGTTACGCTGCTTTGGATTCAGATTTGGATTCTGCACATTAGTGAATAAGCTGCCTGTTTAGGGGTGTGTGTGTGTGTGTGTGTATGTTTAATGTAGCAGCAATAGAGACAGTATCAGTTTCCCTCAATTCCAGTTTCTTCCAGTTGGGGGTGGAAACAGGGCTTGAGGAAGGAAAAATAGTTCCCCTTGCTCTGTTATTGGTCAAACTATTACTTAGCACAATCTATGAATGTTTGCTAATTCTGGTGTCCTGATATCTTCACTAACTTATGGAAATATAGCATATAAAATATGTGTTACCACACTTCAAGGAGCTATTTAACATAAGGTACAAGCAAGTATTGAATATGTTTTCTCATGCAAAGCAATGCACAGTGTCCTAGTAAAATGAAAACTGAGAGCAAATGCTTTGAGTATATGTCAATTGAAGAATTCAGCTCTGACTGGTATAAGTTGGAGGTCTCCATAGAAAGGTATATATCATCTTGGGAAAGGGGAAAAGATGACAATACTACAAGAACTTTTTGCATGCAGTAAAGGAAAATGAAAAATTCCTAAGCTTGTGGGTGAAACAGGTCTAGTATGCCTGAGAAAGTGGAGGAGACTCTGCTTTTCTGCTATAGATTGCTTGTGAGACATAAGGGTTAGTTAGGAAAGTCAAGATAGGTGTATAATAAAAAGTAGAGAAATTTATATTTAATTTGAAAATCTATAGGAAGTTCTAAACTGTTCTTGAGTCACTCAGGCATCTTAAGTAGTAAGTGCTTGAGAAAAATTATATGTAGCAGTGTACAGAATAAATTTCTTGACTTGAGGATAGATAATAGTAGAGACAGAGGTACTCAAAATGAATTGTATATGCACAAGTCTTTTGTATGGAGGGTGAGTCTAGCCATTCACATAATGGCAAGATAGAAATTAATTGAATGTCTACTCTAAGATGGGCTTCGCGTAGCATAATGCTTGTCACCATTTGCAAAGAGCTCACAATATAGCAGGCAAGACACTCAATATTACTCATGCATTATCACATTTATAATCTTTAAAATCACCCAAAGAGCTTTTCTTATGTCCATTTTATCATTGAGAAAGTGAAAATCAGGGAGGTTCAATGCACACAGCTGATGAACCAGGCCGCAAAGGTCACACCTCCTCCTTTAGAATACTGGGTATGTGATTCATGTGTGCGGTAGTTTGTCAGAGATGGAATTAAGAGAGATTGCTGTGATTTGACATAAAATGAGCTGAGGATAAAGGAGAAAACCCTAAAAAAAAGAAGACAATCACAGTGTCATCAGAAGAGATGGAGATTTTTAGAACATAAAACTTTAGCACATTATTTTTCATGTGGGGAGAAACTGTCAGTCGTTTTCATTGATTGCATTTTAACTGATAGCAGTAGGTACAATGCTGTGCACTTTTTGATAAGCTTTCTGTAGTTTGGGAAATTTCAGATATGAGATGGGAATGGGAGCATCTGAGTTAATGTACTTCTGGACATGCTACTGTATGGCCTAGGAGGTAGAAGAAGGTCAGCCGGGAAGGAATTTGCCAGGAGCTGTAGTTAGAATACTTCTTTCCACCAGCCTTCAACAAAATGTCCTTTTAACTTACTCTAGCCCTCAGCTTGCAAAGTTGAAGTGTTTTGATTTAAGTTTCAATGAAATTTGAACTAAGGGTCCAATCCTAAAATCTAAATATATGTTTCTTAAATTCATCTAAGTCGCTCTATAAAGGCATGTGAAGAAAGTAAGCTTTTCATGTTCCTTTGCATATTTTCTTCAATTCTTTTCTGGAATGATAACCTTGGGGTCTAATAGCATGCCTTCTGCTTCTCTGTTTAATTTGCATGGTGAATACTTTATAGTACAAAATATCCATTGATGAGCAAGGAAAGAAAAAATAAAAAGGATAGTGACTGTTTCATGTCAACAACAAGGGAATGTGTGCTTGGGCTTAGTTTAATTCTGAACATTGATAAGGGGGATTAACACTAAGATGCAATAATGCTGACGTTAGCAGCTTCTTTGCCTATGGAAGCAAAACGGAGGTTTATAGCACAGTATTTTGAATGTAGATTCTGGAGGTACAGGCCAAAATTCACATCCTGGCTCCACTACTTTCTAGACTCTGGGGCTTGGGCAAACTATTTAACATATTTTAGCCTTTGTTTCCTTGTCTGAAAAATGGAAATAATAACAGCACCAATTTGTTCTGTAATTATAAGTAATTTCACACATAAAGTGTTTGAAGCAGGGACTGTCCCATTATGTGATTAGAGACTATTATAAAGAACAAAGATGGCTAGATGGGCAGTGAACCTAATGTTGCAGGAGAGGAAAAGTGCTTTCCACTATTTTAGAGCCAAAGAGATGACGATGAAATAAAGATGTGACTGCAACAAAGGTGGAGAGTGGCTTTTCTCAGGTGCACAGCTCTGTGCAGTATAGACAGTAGGAGAGCCAGAAGCCCAGCAGTCAGAGAGGGTAGAGCTGGATGTGAGTGTGTGTGTTGGGGAAGTACACTTGTGTAGACATTCTTCCCCCCGCCCCCGACCCTCACCCTTGCTAATACGAATTTGCAGGGATAAATGTAAACTCTTTTCCTTCTTCCTCAGCCTTGAATACAAGTAAACCCAAAATATCAGAGGGAGAAAAGAAGTCTTTAAAACCTTCATCTCTATACAGAGAATAAGATTTCCCAATCAAAGGCAAAACTGACAACAGCAACTATTGTTAGAATAATGCCCCATTTAGTTAGAAGGGATAATTGTCATCCTGACTTAGATCCACTTCATCAAGTGGTATGTCAGTTGCTTTGGCAGTTTTACAGAATATATCTTTGACAAATAATTTCTCTAGTTACTCTGGTTGTTCTTGTGAAACCTCAGCCCAGGTTGGACTTGTTTAAATACCACCAGGTTTATGTAGAATGGAGTTGTCCTTGTATCTAGCAACAAAGGTCTGAAAGGTCATTACTTTAGAGGTGCTGCAGTGGGTTCTTGAAGCTTCTTAAATAAAACCCTGTTGTCAATGACACCAGATTGTCCAGGTAGCTAATATAAAGAGGGCCTCTATACTAATTTTTCAAGCTAATTATTTTTTATGGAGTTTCAATTCATGTGGACTATACAATGAACTGATACACTATACAATGCATTCCCTTCAGTGACTTCTAAATAATTAATTAAATGCTAATATTGCTTTTTTCCTTAACAATTGTTCTTAAGTGCTAAATCAATCATAGATTAATTGAAACTTCCTATCATTTTTCCTTTTCTCTCCATAAATTAGCTTTTACTTTCATTTTCTCTTATGGACCATTTCCCCGTTCTCTCCAGGCATTCTCAGAGGGCATCTAAAGTTCTTTGGATCTGTAGTTTTGAAGTGCGCAGTTTGGAAGGAATGTGGGTCTGGAGGGAATTAAATTAACTAGAAGCACTCTGATTTTTTATTAAATTGCTTCTTTCAAAGATATTATAGAACATTCCAGGTATTCATTTTTAAATTTTCTTCCAAAAAAAAGGGAAAAGGCATTAAAGTTCAGACAATTTTTGGTTCATTTTTTTGCTTCACTTTTAAGGTTTGTTCTCAAAATAACTTTATTATTCTGTTAGTATAAAGTTCCAAACATCAAGAAAATACATATACTGAGTTTAATTTGGTGAAAATGAGACACAGAAACAGAGATTGTAGGAAAAACGAGAGAATGAAAGAGAATATAAGAAGTTAGAAGATTAAGATGTGGAGTTCTATATCCTATAGCAAAGGGTGAAAACTGTAAATGGTGAAATGTTTAGACATTGATCAGAGCTAGCACAATAATTTGCTGAAAGAACAAATAGCACAGTCCTGTAGCAGAAATTCTGACTACCCGAATATAAGCCAGAACAAGACAGTTTTGCACTGTTTATGTAAAAAATCTAGAAGGGGCCCCAATATGTAACAGGCAGGCTGCCAGTCAGCTGATTCCAGTCATCGGGTGTGGATGTGAGAAGTGCATAAGAATAGCCCGTTTAAAATGGTAGTGGGCCTCCCTGGTAGCCTATTGGTTAAGTCTCAGTGCTATAGCCTCCACGGCATGAGTTTGATTCCAGGCCAGTGACCTGACCCACATGGTACAGTAGACCTCTTCTGTCTTGCCCACTGCTCCCTCAGCAGAGTATGTCAGTAAATCTGCCTGCTCTGCTGCCCAATCTGTCTCTGCTGAATCCTCTCATTTCCACCCCTCATCTCTGGGGTTTTTCTAAGCAAAAATTAAAAAGAGAGAAAAAAAAAGAAGAAGAAATGGTCTGCATGACTCGGATCTTGTCTGGACAAACATACCCAGTCTTGGGCTGGGTCTTGGAAGCTGTGACACAGGAAACCCCTTCAGAGAAACGGAAAGATAGAATCAGCCAATGTGTGGCCATTGAGCATCTGCACATTTGACTGTGTAAATGCATATCTTGTGGACGACTAGTTAAAACTTTCCATCATTCTCACTGCTTTCAGTTTGCTTGCTTCATATAGGCACTATGTGAGAACTAAAATGGTCACAGTTTAGTGTGGCCAGAGTTTTGTGCTGAAAGAGAACTCACTTTGTAGTCTCTTAAAACACTTTGATAGATTCCACTTGCCTTAGTTTGAGACATACATTCTTTAAGATGACTTGAAAAGTGCAGCCTCTGGAGCCTGACTTCCTTGTTGGCTAATTTTCATAACAAACAGTATGTTCTACCATCATCTGAAACCTTTTGTTCAGCTGTTTTCCCCTCAAGAAGCTACATATAAACCCAAGTCTCTGGTCCTTACTACTTCTAATTCAAGATTTGTTTCAGATGCCCCAGCATCAGAAAATCTTTCCATGACTGGTGGAAAGTTACTTTTCTAGTTTTAGTACTTTGCACATGGCAGTATTAATACTTCTTTACTACTCATTATTCCATAAGACTGCAAGTGGCTTTCAGAAGATGCCTTGGGGTCTGATCAAAGTTTGCTCCTATATCCTAACAAAGTGGCTATCACTATACTCATGTTTATTGAATGAAATGTCAAAAAAAATAGGGTTAATTTTATTAGGAGCTTAAGGCTGAAGAGAGAAATAACAGTGTTCAGACAAATGAGGACAGAGAATGATCATAAGTTCCGCATCTAATCAATTGATGGAGAATACCACACTGTTCTATAAAATAATTTTTCTAAAAAGGTAAGTTACCCCATAATTCTTGTGTCTTCTATTTTATGACTCCTGACTCTTCTTGTATAGTTAATTTTATTTTTCACCTCGTTATATACTCTGCTTTCTGTGTGTGCTGTGTGCGTGCCTGCACATGTGTGATTTTTTGTTTGATCTCCTAAAGAACCATGCACATGCACAAAGTAGGCATTTTACAGGTTTCTGTTTAATGAAAGATTTGCGGAATGAAATACTCTTAGAAGATTGTCTTTGTAAAACTGTTCAAATTAAAACCAAATGATGTCAAATCTATAATCTGCTCTTTCTGCATACTGGTCATAATATTTCTTTAACATCTAAAGAAACTGACATTACAAAGGAGGAGGCTGTACCCCATATTTTATTTTATCTGTCAGTGGAATGAAATTTTCTTCATCATAAGTCCACAGCTATAAAGAAGGCCCTATCCAGTTGTGGGTATCTGTACCAATGAACTTAAATAGTTTTATGTGTAGAGATGTTTGATATCAAGCTGAGAAAAATTAACTCATTAAATGTTTAATTTTTGATCTCATAAATTGTGGTATATATTTTTTTATACAGAACTGGGGTACAGGCCAGAGATGCGGAGGATGAGAGGATTCACCAGAGACAGAGTGGGGAGCAGAACAGGCAGATCTACAAAGTACACTGCTGAGGGGAGCAGCAGGCGGGTCAGGAGAGGTCTGCCGCGCCATGTGGTCACCTCCAGGGCAGGTGGGGATCGAACTCATGTGAAAGTGGATTAAACTTCTTAGTGCTGTGCTTTAACCCACTGTGCCACCAGGGAGGGCCAAATTGTGGTATTTTTTAATGTGGAGGGCAGATTTAATTATTATGAACCCAACAAGACTATACTGGAAATCTGCAGGTAATTGAATAAAATAGTGAATAAATTGGAAATTCTGGGTGTGGAGCCTAAAAGCCAAAATTATATTTAATATGTCCCCCACTAGTTTGATGTACAATAAATTTTGAAACTTATTGTAATAAAATTTTCAGAACATGAACTAGCAAGTGCAGAGCTCACCATCCACCCTTGAGGATTCCCATGGAAATGGCCAGTACATTTCCATCTTCCTCCCAAGTGCTAACCCTCAAGTGTCCACATCTTCATACTATTAGAAAATATCAAAAATGGTTTGTCATGTGAGGCAAAATGCTAAAGACTACCTAATCTTGTTGACCTAGCAACTTTTAGAATAACTAAAGAAAGAACAACATACACAGTACCTTTTTCATTTACTTGAGTTTGATCATAAATGCATTGTTCTTCTGTGCTATATTATTGAAAGTACAATAATAAAAAAAATCTAAAAATAAAGTTGGCAAATACATATGTTTGAGTACACTCTCATCTACATAGTGGAATGGATTCTTCAATGTCTTTGACTCATTATATACTTGCTCCCTTTTGTAGATATTTGGGATTGTTACAGTTCTCATTTTAACCTCTTTCTAATACTGTTGGGTTGAACTATTTCTTTCTGTTTCATCTCTCGCATGATAGCTTTCATATAGTAAGGGAAATTGAGGAGATTATTAAAGGTGTTTTGGGGAGTCGTATCAAAGTGAGTTGTCACTCAAATCTTTTGAATGATCTCAAAAAGTTGACTCATATTTAGACTAATCTCAGTGTTAACTTTGCAGTTTTATTGTATATGCTATTGCTTTTAGACAACTCTACTGTGTTCAGTGACAAATGTCCTGTAGGAAACTACACACTATGTATGGACTTTTAGTGGATGATTTTTGTCACTAATTTCATTTTTTATTTTAATGTCTATAGAAGACAATATGTCTTTTTTCATAAAATTATTTGGATAGTAATCTCAGCTCTTTAGGTCAAAAACAAGGGTTCTTTTTGCATATGAGTCTTCTTATGCACATCATACATGATGGAAAATGAAATTTTAGTTCCATTTCCTTATATTTCTAGGAAGCTATAAAGGTGCATATGTAACTCAGATCATCTCATAAAGGAAAAATAATATGCAACTTATAAAATACAGAGATGGTTAATAGGATTATATAAATCTGGATTTTCCACTTATTTTCCAATAGCAAATTTATTCATTATTGTCACCCTTAATAATAATATAATTATGTATCTATACATATATAAAAAAACACTACTTGCCTTATGCACAAAAAAACATTTTTTCCTCTGAGATTGGATTGTGGCTTTTGAAGGAGAGAAGTGGGATCATTATGTAATGTTGGAAGATTCCTATCTTTCGGCTCATAGGTCTGACACATTAATATTACTTAAGTGAAGATTTTATTTTGTGAGAGAGAGGAAAGGGTTAAACAAAAGGCTCCATGATAGTATGAGTAATGAAAACAGGGTGAACATCCCAGTGCTCAAACTCACAGTTCAGCCGCCAGTTTGGAAAGAGGAAACACTCTCCCTTGAGTAAGAAAATATGTATCTCCTTTTTGTTTGTTGTTTTTTTCTTTTTTTGCCTCGAGTGGTGAATACACCAGTGGAAGTCTGTCTCTTCACATAGCTGTGGAGGTTCCTGGTACACTCTCTGAGATCTGGAGAGTCAGGGTAACTGTGTCAAGACAGCAGACTCATTCTTGTTTCTCATGACTGTACTTATTTATTGACAAAAAGTGCATCTTGCTTTAATCTTGGTGTAGTGTGGAATTTTCTTCTGCTTAGTTTCTCTCAGTTGAGCACAAGCTGTTGAGGATACAGCAACAGACAATACTTTTTGAAGTGAGACATGCTAAGCTTTAGTTTCTTTTGCTGGTATACATAACTATATGACATTGTGAGGATTTCACACACTTAAGCAATTTTGCCTGAAGTTGCAACTAGTTATTAACTAAGGTAGATGAACTGGTTCAGTAAAAGGAGATCTAAATCTTAATTTCTACAGAGAACATAATCTGTATCAAATTTCAAATTGTGTGTGTGTATTTAAGAAAGAATTCCCCACTATGTCACTTAAGAGATTATGCAAACAATTCTGACCAAGAGTCACAGTCCTGGGACATGAGATAAAAGAAAGTGAATCCTGGATAGCGATGTCTTTCACATGAGTCATAAACCAAGTTTCTATTGTGATACCTTGGATACTTTTCAGTTAGTACTGAACCACTGCCCCATCCCAGTAATAACAAGGGGATAAAATAAAACATCCTCCAAGGAGGCATTTAGTGGTGAGCTAAGGCTGAGAGCCTTCAAGGACATTTATCTCTATAGTAGCAACATTTGACTCTTTGTGGTTTCCACAAATCTCTGTAAAAGGCATTGATCGCCACTGTCAGTATGTTTAGAGGAAGCGCTGATGCATAGCATGTTTATGATTAAAAAAAAAAATCTCATGCTTTTAACACATGTCATGAGAAGCATTTAGTTCTCCTGGAAATAGATATATTTTACTTTTTAAAAAGATGTTTTCAGTGTTTATTGTTTTTCTTATATAGCTTTAGCTTTTATTTAAGGCATATCCCAGTCAAAGGGCCAAGAAAGTGGAATTTCTTTTGTGACCTTAGCCAGTATGTTTGAATTTTCTGAGCATCACCATTCATGTCTTTAAAATGAGTTTGTTGTTTCTCTAATATGTCCTCTACCTCCCAAATGTACGAGATTCTATGATATAGGCATTTTCAAATAGCCCTTTTGACATGCATTTCAGGTTTTACCTCAAAGAGTCAAGTGCCAAGTGATTGTCAAGTGTTCCCTTAACAACACATATCTGTTGAACACCTGTTAGGTACTTGAAATTGTTAGTCAGTTTTACAGAAGGGGCACCAATCTCTGTACACAGTACAAAATTATATGTGACATAGTCTTTGACTGCTGGGAATAAGCATTATATCATGAATATATATGACATAGTGCAAGGAGGGAAATGTTAAATTCTGTGTGGAGGACCTCCCTGGTGTTGCATGGGGTTAAGTCTCAGCACTATGCAGCTATCAGCACCCCCTGCAGCTCAAGTTTGATCTCTGGCTAGGGAGGTGACCCATATGGTGTCACCTCCCTGGCCTACCCTCTGCTCTCCTCAGCAGTGTATTTCAGTACATCTGCCTGTTCTGCTCCCCACTCTGTCGCTGGGGAATCCTCTCACCTCCTACACCTCTGACTTATACCACAGTTCTTGCATGCATAAACAAATAAAATACATCTTAAAAATTAAGTAAATTCTATAAGGAAGTTACAGACTGTTATCGTTTACACCCATGTTTCTTAATGGCCAACTACTGACTTTGTGAGACAGATGAGTCAGTTTTGGCCGAGGGGCGGCATTATAGTATATTTGGCAGATATCCACTCTCTCTCAGATGCTTGTAGCATCTCCCAGTTATGACAACAAACAATGTCTCTGAATGTTGCCAGATATTCCCTGGGGAGAAAAATTACTCTGATTGTGAATCTCTATTCCAGAGAGGGCAATAACTCTGGAATTTTCAGACAATATTCACTAAAGAGGATTCATTTGATCTGAGTCTCACATTATGAAGGATAAGTAAGGCTACAAATATAGGTTATAGTCATATTTTGCAGGACCTTGCTACTCTCGTCATACGGAGCACCCAGCATTTGGAAGTGATGAACGAGACAGGGAGTTATAAATGAGGATTTTGGTTGAACATGCTTTTTGGAGTGGGACAAGCAAAGTAATAGTGTGTGCCTGTGATAATGGTTAAATGTAATATATAAAGTCTTTAGCACTGTGTCTGTAATAGAAAGTACATACTTTGGTGATTATGTTGACTCACACATCAACCACAGTGTCTTGACATCTTGAAGTCTGCCCATGGCTTGTGAATTTTGTTGCAAGTATCTTACTATTCAGAGTGAAATAGTAACATGTTTTAATTTTATATTCATTAAATTCAACAATATTTCTAGCCAGAACACTGAAACTCACTAATATGCTTTCTTGAGTATTAGAAAGTGGAGTTTAAAGCCAGCATATGAGTTGACTATAACCCTGCATCTCTGCATGGAGGATCACAAGAAATGTCAATCTTAATATACATCAGACTTGGGCTTTAATGCTTAAGCAGTTGCTCAGGCTGGACTAAAATCTGTACTTTCTCAATTGATCACTTAATGTGACACTGAAATATAGAATTCAAACCTCAGCGATGGTCCTCATGCTGTTAAACAGATGTTAGAACCATTTAGGTGGATCTTTGCTTGGGTATCAACCATAGAGGAAGGGTAAGACTTGGATCTGAAATACGGGACATAGTATGTATACATAAAAAGTTCTAGGTCTTAATATTTTTTAAAGTGAAATTAGCTGTTCAAATCATTTTGTCAGTGACTTGATTCAAGTAACTGAATCAATCCAGTTTCCAGTTTTGGAACTTCTACTACTGTACTCTTTGTGAACTCAAGTCTTGAAATAAATGGTCTTGATATAACTAAATTAATGCAGGTTTATATAATCCTTATAACTTGGAACACTTGATTACCCAAGGCCAGCATCTCTCCCAAGCATTGAATGTTTTATACAAATCAGGAAATATTTTCCCACATGACCTATTAAGTCTGTGCCTTTTGTCAAAGCTCACTACTCTAAGGCACTGCTGATTCAACTGGGGTGCTGCACTGGTGCCAAACCCCATAACCTACTCGGGTGACTATTGCTCATAGGTGGCAGCTCCAGCAGTGGCTACTTAACCATCCCTGGGAGAGGTTTGCCTGAGGAGAAAGGCGATAAATGTCACAGTAGGAGATTAATTGCATATGTTCTGTGTGACATGACATCCCATGGGACCAAGGAATATGTTTGTGGCTTTCTAAAACATACTGTAAATATCATGCTCGGCTTGGGCTGTGACCCTGCCAAACACGGGGGTAATGTCATTTGTCATATTCAGACATTGCCTTTTATAAAACATCCTTGTTCAGGCTGGTGCCAAGGTGTGATGGGCTTGATGGCTCTGGAGAAATTGTTGTCCTATAGTAGGGGTTAGAGAGATGGAAAGGTAGCAGAAGGGACTTGAGGATGTGGCCAACAGGATGGAGTAAGAACGTGTCACTCAAGGGAAAAAGGAAGGTACATTCTTGCTATTTGATTAATGAAAGTTACTTGTAGATGTTCTCATCTGTTTACTTATGCTTGATGAAAATAATCTGTGGAAAATGAGAACAGAATCTCATAACTTTGCCAGAGACTGTTAGGTACCTTCATTGTTTAACTTTTTTTTTTTTTTTTTTTGGATTTAACTACATTTTGAATTTTTCAGAGGGAGGGAGAAAAATGATCTGAAGGGATGAGCAGGAAAAGCAGAGTAATTTACTGTTGTTTATTAACATACCAGACATTGTAACGACTAGACTGTTTGGATTCAGATTGTGAGTCAAGAATCAGTATTTGTGTTAAATCTGTATCCTACATCTGTCCCCTAAGTAATCTGTTGTTTTATGTCCTAGGACCCCCTGCTGCAAAATCTGAACGATTGCTTTGAGAGATGTACATATCTCATACTTCTCAGACTGAATGAAATCAGAACATAGTCTTACTTGTAGCAGACAGATGTTCAGAGTATGAAAATACACCCATAAGAGGGTCTAGGATGCGTTTACATCCATCTGGCCTCTGCAGTGACCATTAAATAATTAACTTTATTTTGAATAAACTTTCTAACCCTGAGACCCTGGAGATTTAACTCCATTAATGCCTTTGCTGTTTCCTTTTCCTTACTTTAACATGATGTGCAACTTCTCATAGCAGCTAGTATAAATCCCTATGGGGAAGGCATGGTGTGATATGAAATTACTTCCAAGGGGAAATAAGGCTTATTCTCCCATTGTAAGTCATTGTGATCACATGTGTGCTGAGCTGAAGCAAAATATGAGAATCCTATATATGGGACTAAATGATGTCATCATTGTAAAAGCTGGCTTCTCAGATCATAAGACAAGGATTGATGAAGGTGTTACATGCAATATTCTCTTTGTTTCTCTCTTTCTCTATCCTTGCTTCACTTGCCTTTGCTGCTCAGTGTACTCTTTCCTATTCCTATTCTTTGTAGCCTCTTATATTCATTTCTAGCCTAAATTACTTCTTTTCACTTCCCCCAAGATTTAAAGGAGAGAATTGTGCTACCACTAGGAAGATAAAAAATGACTGTATAAAAATGACAAGTAGGCACAAACTTGTTTATTTGTGATCATTTTTGTTTATCATTATTAAAGACTAGTTATTTTTTTATTTGCTTACTCATTCCTTTAATTATTCTCAAAATGTGGAATATTTACTGAGTTTCAAAATAAAATGAGAGAGAATAACTGGTAAGCCTCTTACAAATACAATGTGGAATTATGAAGAGAATATTTGTCAAGTGCTAAATGAATCCACTAGAAGGAATTTCTAACAGGTGGAGAAGAAGATATTAGACAAAGTGTTATATAAAAGTGATGTTGGAGATAACTTGCTGGCTAACATCATTATAATCAAAAGCATGTACAAAGGCAGAGACGCGCACAAGAACCTTGCACTATGGCATTGAGTGAGGAAAATAATGTAATTTGTTATGAACAAAGACAAGAGTGTCGCGATTAGATATGAGGTTAGATAGGTAGTTTGCCTGTGACTTTCTGTTAACTTCCTTTCAGAAAATTAATTGGCCAGAATAAGTCATTGGGACTCAAAAGATTATGAAATTCAAGACCTGGAGATCTATGAAAGAATTTTCAATAATCCAGAAGTAAATAGAAAATTATATGATACGGGAATAGTAAGCATATATAGACACTAATATGACAGATTGTATACTTTAACTTTGTTTTGGAGAGGTAGGAGGTAGAAAGGGAGATGTTGAGATGTTAAGGCTGCTAGACTGAGATTAAGAAGAAAGGAAGCTTTCTACTTAGGTAGCACAGAAGTGAAAGCTAGACAGATTGGATAGGACAAGGGCAAGAAACAACACAATCCAATTGGAGTTGTTGGAAGATAACATGAGAGGTAGGTGAAATGAGGCTAAAAATATAGGTGGGTTGAGGTCACATTGGAATTTATATCACATGACCAGAATATTGAGTTTGCCTCATAGGTGATGTGAGATTGAAAGGTGTGAATTGAGAGGTTTTATCCAAGGGAATGATATAGTAGGCTGTTTTTTAAAGGACCTCATCCTTCTATCAGTTTAAAGAATATATTTGGGTTAGGCAAGATTAGAAGCAGAGACATGAATATAAGAGATTTAGACTAGGCCTGGCATTTGATCTGAGCAATGTAGTTGAGAAGAAATAATGTGGATGACACATAGATATATGATATATATATATATATATATATATATATATATCATATATATATATATATATATGTTTGACTTATATGGTAAGATAAAGTCTGCTTTGGGTGTCTTGCTTTGGGTGTTTTAGAAGCAGACATTGAGATGAAAATGAAAGTGGAAGTATTGTAGCTTGATGAGGGAGAAAATGTTAACAGGAAAATGGGGAATAAAACAGAGAAGGAAATTTGGCCAACAAAGAGCATAATTTCAAGCACATTACAAGTGTGGACAATTGTTGATTAATCCCATTTTAGAAGGCATGTGTGCCTTTAAAGTTAACAGTGCCAAGGAACAATCCTGAATATCCCCCCTTCCATGGACATACTTGATATATAGCTACACATGAAACTGTTTTCACAGAGAGACATATGGAAACTAGTGATTAATTCCTACATATTAAACTACTGAGAAAAGCCTGCATCAAAATGGGTAGAGGACCTCCCTAGTGGCACAACAGGTTGAAATGCAGCACTGGGAAACTAGCCACAGCCACTTCAGCACAGGTTCCATCCCTGGCCAGGGAGCTGACCCACATGGCACAGTAGACCTCTCCTGTCTTGCCCGCTGCTCCCCTGAGCAGTATATTTGAGTAAATTTGAGTAAATTTGACTGTTCTACTCCCTACTCTTTCTCTGGTGAATCCTCTCACTCCCCACACTTCTGGCCTGTAAGACACTTTTGCTATAAACCCACACTTGACATAGAACCAACAATTCAGAGGGAACCCTCAGCTCTCTGATTATCTCTGAGGTATGAAGTATTTGGACCGCGCATCTAGAGCCATTTAAGGCTGCACACCAACATCATCTAGCATTGAATTTTAAGGAGGTTTACACTCAAATCACACAGGATTATAGCAAACAATGAAATTTTTAAATGTGTTTAGGAATACTCCCTACAGTTGTTTACCTGAGCTCAGCTCTGGGGAGTAGACAAAAACATTATTTCCCAGATTCTTCCTAGAAGGGACTTTACTACCTCAATTCTCAGTTACTGCCTGAGGGTCCTCCTTCTAATCAGCCCACATCTAGGTGATGACTAATCTTCCCAGGGTCCTGACAGAACCAGTAGGCACTTTCCCCCTATTATCCTTCTGACTGAATCCACCAGTAAGATCAAATTGGCAGCTTCTCCCTGTTGGGAGCTTGTTCACACATCCAGTGTCCCAACTTTTATAGCAGCAACCCATGAGACAACTCCTCAAATATCTAGTTCTGATAGCCAGCAGGACTCAGCCAACAGGAAATAGTATCGCATTAAAACCACAGAAAATAGTTTTCAAGTGAGTATGTAAGCACTTCCTTCAGCTTTACCCCCTGGATGCTGTGCAGAAGAAGTGGGCAAAAACACCCCATTTTCATTTTGATTCCTGGACAATATTTGACTGCATACTTGCCAATCTGCTATAGCAGGTTCCAACATCTAATCAGCCTGCATGTGGCAGCTGAGTGGGATCCTTCCAGGAGCTTGATAGAGCTTGATAGGCACATCCCCTGTTCACCTTCCTCTCAATCTAACAGCAAATCCAGACCTTCAACTTCTCTCTGTACGGGACTTGTCATCATATTTAGCTTGCCACCAGTTACTCCCAAATCACCTAGTTTTGGGAGCTGACAGGACTTGGCAAAAATAACATTTTTATCTGGGCACACAGGCTCTCCTAATGATTATTCTCTTTGACTTAGCACAAACTAAATAAATAAGAGCATCCAGCTCCTGTTTCCCCTCTGATAGGACTAGGCTGTGTATCTAGTATCCTTACTTTCTAGTTGTTGCCTAAAATTCAGACTTTAATTAGTAAACACTGGGGATTTGAAAGGACAATCAATTAGTCCTCAGGGATACTAATGAGGTATCTGGGCATTCCCAGTACCTTTGGAGCACTGAGAGATGTTGGCAAAGCCTCAATTTCTGGGAGCCTCTAGTAACACAACCAGTAACTTAAGTAATCAAAAAGATTTGAGAACAACTAGAAACTTGAAATGGGCTGTTAATAAGATTAATCTCTTATACAAAGTGAGTCTGTCAAGACTGGGAGAGATAACTTTTATCTAATGCATTGAAATAAACTCAAAGTAAAAGAAAATGGAGAACAAGAAACTATAAAAAAGTACTAAACCAGAATCATAGAACTAAGTCAATAATTGAACTGAAAAATTCAATTGAGAGTTTCAAACAATAGGCTAGATCAACTGGAAGAAAAGATCAATGAACTCAAAGACAGGACAGTAGAACTCATCTGATTAGAGTAACAAAGAAAAATAAAAGGAAGAATGAAAAAGATTGAAAAGAGCTTAATGGATTTATGGTACATCATTAGATTAATAAATATATACATTACAGGTTACTCAGAAGAAGACAGGGAGAAATGTGATAAAAGCGTAAGGGATAGTTCTTGAAAAGTTCCTTAACCTGATTTTCAGGTCTGGATATCCAAAATGTACCAAATCAAATGATCAACAAGATTCACTATAAGACATCTTATAATTGTCAAATGTTAAGAATAAAGGAAGAATATTTAAAATAGCAAGAGAAAAGCAACTTGTCATCTATAAGAGAACTTCTATAAGATTATTAGATTTTTTTTTTTTTTAGTAAAAACCATTCAGGTTAAAGGAAAATGGGGCTGATACAATTAAAATACTTAAAGGAAAAATAATGCCATCCAAGAACACTCACCACAAAAGAAAATTATGTTGAGTCAAGAACAACAATGTATCTATATATTGAGTTTTTTTTTCCTTTGACTGAGTCTTTTTCCCATCCTTAACCAAAGAAAAGATCATCACTCCTTAAGCTTTTGCCCTTTCTGTAATCAAAGATGTAATCACTGCTTTACCTAGAAAAATTTAGTTGGGAGATATTATGCAGGTGTAGGTTTATCTGTAAACCTCTCCTCTCTGAAATTTCATCTTTGTTCTTAAAGACCAGATCGCCCCCTCCTTATCTGTCATGTGAAGTCTTCCCTTCTCTCACCTCGACACTTCCGGTTCTTAAGCACAATATAAATATTTCTGGCCCTCCCCATTAAACTTCAGAATTTATAACTGTAAATCCTCCAGATGAATGTTATTAAATTTATGTTCCTTTCCTTAAAAAAATAAAGGATATATTTTCAGTAGCATATATATACTCAAGTGGTAATACCTAATGGAGTGAAAGTAGGGCAACACAAATTCTGCTAATTTTGGTAAAAATACTGGGACCACTCCAGATTTTGCCTTGGGCCAGTTGTTACCTAACAATGTGGTAATTTCATTAATGTGGTGATTCCATTAATGTGGTAATGCCAATGTGGTAATTCCATTAATGTGGTAATTCTAATGTGGTAATACCTAACAATGTGGTAATGTGGTGATTCCATTAACTTAAAACATATGAGAAATGAGTTTAGGAAGAAAAAAATAAATTCAGTTTTGGATAATTTGTGTTTGAGTCATGGAATAGATGGCTATAAATTTTAAACTAAAGGAAGAGATCTTCATCAGGAGAATTAGGTTTAGAATTCATTGGGATAGGTAATGTTGAAGTATTGTAGAAAAAGAAATCATCTGGGAAAATTGTGCAGTTAGAACCATGGGCCACCAAGAGCAAACCCTAGATAGAGATCATCAATATTTCAACAATGTTGGGAGGAAGAGAGATCTCTGATAAGAGGAGGGACACTGGATGATGGTACACGAAGAACAAGGGTAATAGATTCACAGATAGCTACAGACCAGAGTTTCAGTAAAGATGTTAGTAGTTTTAACTACAACTGAGATGAGGTAGAGTTTTAATAATATTGATCTAATTGACAATTACCTGGTCTCTACTGATTCTAGTAAGAATAGTTTCAGTAGATTTGTATGTAGAAAATTATAGAGGGTTTATGAGTGAGCCTACATCTCTCCTGTGAATGAGATGGAGATTAGATGATAGCTAAAGGGAGATTTAATTTCAGTGCAGAGTTCATGGCATATTCACAGAGCAAAGGGAGAAGGGATCAATAAAGAGTAATAAATTGAATACAATGAGAAGTGAAAAGACTGCACAGTGGGATAAGCTTCCAGAAGAGACTATACTGAATGTTTTAGGTGGAGTGAATACTTAATCAAAAGTAAAGAGAGCTCATACTCTAAAAGACTAAAAATGAGAGAAGGAGGGAGGGAGGGAAAAAGGGAGGAAGTGGAGACAGACAGACAGAGAGAGAGAGAGAGAGAGAGAGAGAGAGAGAGAAAGAGAGAGAGAGAGAGAGAGAGAGAGAATGGGAATGAATAAGGATGACCATGTTACTCCAACATTATGAAAAAGTATTCAATTAGCAGGTATGATCAAGTGGGATTATGGGAATATACAAGAGCATAACTTGTAGTCTCAGTTACTTGAGTTCAGGGAGACATGCTTTATTGAAATTGTATGGAGTCTAACTGAGAATGATTAAAGTTTGTGAAAGTTGTAGAAATGGAAGAGGGAATTGTCTGACTCGACACTGATGCTGCAGACCTAGGATTTGTAATGGTGTGATTACTTGTTTGTTAACTTACTGGTACTCAGCAACCTGATTGTGGAAACAGAAAAGAGTGGATTTTGTCGTTGATCTCTGAGATTATAGGTCAGGCATAATTCTAAAGATGGATGTAAAGAACCATTGGTTTCTATTGAATTTGTGTTAGATATCCATTGGGAGTTGGAAATTGGGGCTTGCTGCACATCAGAACCCAGGCTGATGGAGGATCTAGCTCATGACTTCATTTTCTCCACAGTTACTATAGCAGGAAGAGAGGAATTTAGCAAGTCTCATTCTGGTTCTCAAAACATCCAACCACAAGTGACACATTAAAGTTGTTCACATTTTATTGAAAAAATCAAATCACTTGGCCATCCTAACTTACTGTATGGGTAGGAAAGTGCAATACTATTTTATGCTCAAAAGGAGAGAGAGAATTTTTATAAGTGGTTCTAGTGACTATATTTACTTAAGTTTCTATGATACTGATTTTTCTGTTAGGTTCTCTTTCTGACTTTTCTAGTTCTGACCCAATTTACTGACTATGCACCCACATATTCCAAAATGGGCCTTAGCCCATTATTTTTCTTTTGTTTGCTGTGTACTCACCTGCTTTTGTCATTTTACCGTGTAGTTTTTCTAGGTCATACTATTAAATATACCTTAGATATTGTCATTTTCATGAGTTGCTTTCACATGATTGGAGAATAGCCAAAATAATAGTCTTAAATTAACTAGTATTCCCCTTGTATTTTTCTTAATATTTCGTTCTGTGTTCCCTGCCACACAGTCTCAGAAACCTGCTACCTCTTCTCTCCTGAGATTGAATGTCTATTTTACTTTATTGTTAATGGATATACATAGAAGATCTTTGAAAAGATCTGGTTGGTGATTTTATTTTTACCTTCACTGCCTGTCTTTCTTTAAGCTTCAGGAAATAATACTGGAATCACTTTCTAATGAAATATCCTTTTCTCTAAATATTTTTCATGAAGGCCACAGTGGAGTCAGATTTTATTAACTTTAGTTTATGTAAATTTTATTAACTTGTAAAATAGATTCTGAAAGTTCATAAATTACAAGCGTGCACCTGTGTAGCTATCACCCAGATCAAGAATTAGAACTTACCTTTCCTGACAAGCTTCACCATACTCTTGTGCAGACACTACAGTATGTCCCTCCCTCAGGGGTAAATACAGTCTAGCACCGTAGATTTATTTTATTTTCATCTGACATTTTTAGATGGGGTCATATAGACATATAAATGTGATCATATCATATGTGCTGTTTTGTGTTTGGATTATTTTGTTCAATGTTTCTTAACATTCGTCCATGCAACTGTATGTGTCTGTTTCATATTTTCCTATAAAATATCATATTTCATGTCTCTTCTGCCATGTATGTTCATTTGGGTTGTTTCTGTTATATATTATTATGAACAAAGTTGTGCTGTTCTGAATGTTCTTGTGTGTGTACTTTTTTGTATCTATGTATGCATGCCCATTGGGAAATGAGTGGCACTTCTGGATAATAGGGTGTTTATATATATTATTATTTGCTGCTAATAGAGTTCTCCAAGAATTTTTACCAATATATACTATCACCAGTATGTCCAAAAGCATCAACTACTCCTTGTCTTTGCCAACATTTGAAGTAACTGCTTAGCCAATTTGGTGGTAATGCTGTGGTCATCTTGTGGTTTCCTTTTTATGTATCATGTAAATGAGATAACTAGAACATTTGAGTACCTTTTCTTTTTTAAAAAAATCTATGCATACAAGAATGGGGGTACAGGCCAGATGTGTGAGGGTGGGGTGAAGGGTTTACTAGAGACATATTGGGGAGTAAAACAGGCAGATAGACTGAAGAGAGTAGTGGGCTAGACAGGAGAGGTCTGCTGTACTATGTGGGTCACCTCCCTGGCCAGGAATTGAACTTGTGCTGCAGTGGCTATGGACAGCTTCTAGTACTTTAACCTTTTGTGCCACCAGGGAGGACCCATGAGTATTTTTCATGTGTTATCAATATGTGGATGTCCTCTTTTTGTAAAATGACTATTAGGTTTTGTGCCATCTCCTTATTGATTTCTAGGAATCATCTACATTCATAGATATGAATTCTTTGCCAAGTATGCTTCACATTATATGCAAAAATCTGTTTCAGCAGTATTATAGATCTTTGTAAGATTGTCAAAAATAATAGAACATCTTTAAGACAAATAGTCCTTAAATAGAGAACAAAATGTTAATAATAAAAGATTAAGAATAAAAATTGAAAGATATAATTGAAAAATTGAACTACATTAAAAATGAAAAACTGGGGGGAGGGAAGTGCACTGGACTATGGTGATGGCAAATGGGTGACTTGGTGATGGGAAGCACATGGGAATTGCAATTGAGATGAAAAAATGTACAAAATGATGTAAAAATAAACTATTACATTATAAAAAAAAACAAGGCAATAAATAATAAAAAAATAAAATAAAAATGAAAAACTTCTGTTCAACAAGCTATATTTATTTTCCCTTACGAGATTTGATCTGGGTCATCTTCTTCCCAAGGTACGTTAGTATCTATCTATATTGATGGAGAGGTGCCATACTGTATCTAGAAAAAATAAACAACAACAATAGTAACATGCAGTTAATACAACTGTACATAATTTTTAGTATTCTTTATATTTGTGCTTGGAGAATTTCCAATATAAAAAAAAATCATTTATTGGCATAAAATATTAACATTTAGATATTCACTAAACCTACAATTGAACTACTAAATGAAGTATAAAAATGATAATTTTGGAGTGATCTTTTTCTTTCCTTTTATACACTTTGTTTAAATATGGTTTCAATCTAGAGGCTACGTAGACTTTTGATTCATATTAAATTGTTCTTGGTACAAGACAGACTAGCAGACCAGTGCCTACTCCCCTTTTAAAGCATATCTATAAGTAAAGAGAACTAAATCTCTTTTTTTTTTTTTGCCCAAATTTCCTAAATAGGATTTCATTTGATAACTCTTAAGGGTTGATATAATGCTTAGGGTGAAATTATCTTTTCTAGGTGGTGGAATCCTAGAATGTAATTAAAAAGTCCTGAAATGGCATTCAAGAGAATGTGACTGGAGTCTTACCTATATCACTTAAAAAGTAGGTGACTTTAGAGTTGGTTTATCACATTGTTTTTTTTTTTTTTGGTCTCAATTTTCTTTAGTTAAAATGAGATGATTGCACTCAGGGTCAGTTTCTAAAATGTAGGCATCTTATTATGATGGTTAATTGGATAATTAGTTTTTTTCTTTTTTTTTGACTCAATGAAAAACATATTTAAGTAGACTTTCATATCAGTTATGAGTTTGTTGTTTCAGTTCTAGAAGCACCTAGTAACATGAATGAGAGAGAAGGATCCTACTTTTCTACTTATGCAACAATGTACTTTCCATAAAAATGGGGGAGTTCCATATTCCATGCCCAACTGCTGAAGGGTGTTGCTGAGCAGAGGAGAAACTAGAGAAGATTTTGGAGGAGGGGCATGGAGCAGAGACTTGTGCAGAGGAGGTAGCTTTCTTTGCTTCTCAATCTTGGTCTTGTACCAGAGACTTGGGGAGTGTGAAGGTCGACATTTGGAGTCTAGATATGCGGAGACATTTGGAAGAGATGTGGGTGAGAGGCCCCTGGGGAGGCTGCCATTACTTTTATTTGGACTTGAATTTTGTTCTCTGTGTCCCAGATTTGCCTAGATGCTTCACCTTTTTCCTATTGTTCTTGCCAGAAGGTGCTTTAGACTTGAATACTTTCAGGCCACAGTGACCTCCGTGACTTTGGGCCAATCCTCTTTGGCTGGATGTTAATACAAGGGGATGGGTGATTTTGGGTATTCCATTGACAAACTATTATCCTTTCTTCCCTGCTTTCTATCCATAACATTCTATTAAATTTCCTTCACACTATTAGCACTATTTATCTTTATTGGCAGATGGCAGAACCCATTTAGAGTATGCATGCCTGGGGGTCTCCAGGTACCCCTAAGTTCTACACACAAGGTCCTAAGCTAATTTTAAGGGGTGTATGTTCAGGAGCACTACTCTGTCTTTGGAGTGAGAAAGCAGAGGAGGCAACAAGGAGAGCAGCCAGACACTGATATGGAAGACATTTTTATTGTAGATACATGCTACTTTACAGAAGAGGGAATTAGAGATAAGAGTACTTTACAGACAATTAAAAAATGAGAATGTGAGCCCTCCCTGGTGGTGCCGTGGGTTAAAGTACTCACTGCAAGCTGGCCACAGTCACTTCAGTGTGAGCTCAATCCTCAGCCCCAAAGGTGATCTACATGGCACAACAGATCTCTCCTGACCAGCCCACTTCTCCCTTCAGCAGTGTACTTCGTCAGTCTGCTTTCCACTCTGTCTCTGGTGAATTCTCTCACTGCCCCTGCACGTCTGGCCTGTACCCCAATTCTGTATGCATAAATAAATAAATCTTATAAAAAAGCAAAAGGCAGGCTTAAATATGAACCCTTAAAAAAAAAGTGAAAATGTGTTTTTTAAAGGAAGAGAAAAGAGAAAATAGTACTTACCAGGAAACAAAATACAAGAAAATGTTTGCAAAGAACTGAGAATGAATTTCAGATCTTAAAGATAGAATGAAAAATATTCTCTGTATAGATCAACTGAAAGGAAGGGGAAAATGGCAAAACTTTAAAAATATGTAACTTTGAAGAACTTGCAGAGGAAATAAAGCTGGAATTAGCCCAAAGCTGAATAAAAAGAGGAAGGATACTCTTTGATCTGTGAATTAGAGGTAGAACTGAGGTAAGATGTGGATTTGATAAGGAATGCTGGCTTTGGTTTCCTTAGCCAATAAAAGATCAGAGTTTGAGGAGGAGAGTAGTTTGTCAACAAATTGAGGAAGGCAGGAGACTTTTATTTGAAAGACCATCATCTGCTCTTTGGCAGAGAGCATATTATTCTTCTAGTTACAACAGGCTGAGAGGGGAGTGGGCAGGGCCAGCATGCCCATCCTTGCAACCCAAGGGTCTGGAGGTTTTGTTGAATCCAGCTTGTTTTCTTTATAGCTTGGTGATCAGCGATTCTGATGTTTTCCTCTTATCCTCTTAGCGATGCTCTTGTCCCTTTGAATGTAAGACAAGAAAGGACTTTTTTTTTTTTTTTTTTTTAAACCTAGTGGGTAAATGCAGGAAATAGGAGAGCTTACTGTGGGACAGAGACAGAATCTGATCCTTCATGGCTGGACCAGATTGAGGAAATGGGAAGGAGAAAAGTGTAAGACAGTGGGTTTGTGAATCACTCACTATATATAGAGCAAGTTCTGAGCTTTAGGGGAGTAATGATGGCTAACTAGTGGGGAACAGGGTTTGCTTGTATGTTAATTCTTAAAGCTGTCAGGAGAATCCTTTCTTCCTATTGGGATGATTTCAAAAGCCCCAAGGCCACGGACGGAAAGGAAAGGAGGAGGTAGCTTTTATATATTAACAGCCAGGATTAGGGGTGGAGAACAACGTGGGGGAGGGGTGCTGTAAATAGTCTCATTAGCACAGTCAGGCTTGGTGCCTGATTAATTATGGAACACTTGATAAATAACATCCTGAAGTCATGGAAATCAGGAGAAAAGGTACAGATAATTGAATGGAATGGAAGAACTGGCAGTGTTATGAGGGTCATTAACATATTTTTGCTGTTGTACTTCTTGGCACCTGTCCTTGTCACAATTGACTCTGGGATTCCTCAGCTGAATGTTTAGTGCAAAAGAAGAAAACCAGGGAAGGAGAATGGTGGTTGAAATTGCCCTTTGAAGAAGCCCAAGTATAATGAGGGTCGCAAGCATACCTGTGCTCTGGAGCTGTCTGTGCCTGTATTTCTTTCCAGTAAGCAGAACTAACTTTTCCTCCAGCATGCTAGCGCCTATGTCCTGTAGAAGTCAACCTCAGTGTGTGACAGTGGCCTTCAAGATGGGATCTTTCATATTATATTTAGAAAGCAAACAAATATCTAACGTTTCCTCTGAGGATATACCTCCTGTTGGTCATTTGCCTGCTAACTTCAATTAGATGAGTCAACTTTCTGTTTCAGACAGTGTGGCAAAACACTGGCAATGAGAAAGGTCTGAATAAATGTTCCTTTGCTTGATACTGTGCACATGCTTTTGAAATGTAATTTTTTTTAAGTTGTATACTTGTCTTCCCTCTAGATATCTGCAAAGAACTTTTAATGAAATCTCTATGATCTTATTAATATTCTAACAATTAAATTTGGAGAGAAAATTTGCAGTCCAAGTACTTTCAGAATAGTCTAAGGGCAAATTTGATGCAACTAAACAAGAAGCTGATAATAATTTCTCATTATTTCTCATCTCTTCCTGGAGAATGGACAGGTGTTTTTACCCAGGGATCATGTTGAGCTAGTGCATGGAGATTGAGTTGCCTTCTGAGACCAAGAATGTGTTCCAGGTCATCGGGATATTGCTCGACACACTCAGTTCTTTTCTTCCTGTAGCCTGCAGCAGTGTGGTGTAGAGTTGGGAGGTTGAACAGAGAATGCTGGGATGTGAGGAGCAGCTGCTGTTTGCTGGCTATTTTGTACAGATAATAAAGTTGCTTGGAGAGTATCAGGTGAGATAGAATGGTTCTATAGAAAATACTGCCACTTGGGATACTTCCAAGCTTTATCCTATCCCAAGTGTTTTTCACAAAGTTAAATTTTTTTCTCTTTTCTTTTTTACTTTTTATTTTTTGTTAAAGAAACAGGAAAACCAGCCCAGATTGAATAAAAATTGACCTAAAATCTCATTAGATCACAAGCTTACTCAGTCCCTTTTAAGATTTATTTTATTTACACAGGAACCACAATAAAATCTTCCCTATCCAATAACACCAGGGCATGATAAACTTGGGGGCTGACTCCAGAGAGTGCTCATAGGCAAAAGGATAGAAAGGAACTTTAATAGTCATTATTTACAGTGTTTCTATGTAGTTGAGTGGTCTTTCTTTGAAAATATTTATCTACATCTGACTTGCCTCAGCCAGGAAATTTTGGTTATATTTGCTTCTTTCACTCCTAGCAGAAAGGTAAAGTTTTTTTAACTAAGCTATAGGCAAATTAACTGATTTGATGGATTTAATTTTTTTTTTTTTAAGATATCATTCTCCTATTTCCCTATTGGTGTTGAAATGTGAGGTGCCATGAGGAATTTTTCCCAAATGCTTCTTGGAGTTCTTCTATCACTATTAAACCAATCACTGGCTGTAGATTTTTTCTCTCTCTCTATATATAAACTAGTCATTCAATTTATCAAAAATCTACTGGGGATTGGGCAGCATGCTAGATCCCAAGATTTAATGTGACTGTAACTCAGCAGCATGAAAGTGTAAAATTTCACAATTACACAATAAACTAAACTACTTTACAACTAGCTATATTATTAATCCAGAAAATCCAGGCCGAGTTTTGTGACTCACCATAAATTCTTCAGCTTATGTGACAACTGTTCGCTGTGTATGTGTGTGTGTGTTTTAATATTTTAAAATATTTTTTAAAGATTTATTTATTTATGCACTGCAGGGGCAGTGGGGAGCAGAGACAGAGTGGGGAGCAGAACAGACAGACTGACAAAGTACACTGCTGAGGGGAACAGCTGGCAAGACAGGAGAGGTCTGCTGTGCCATGTGGATCACTTCTGGGGCCAGCGATCAAACTCATACTGAAGAGGCCTCAGCCAGGTTCACAGTACTATGCTCCAACCTGATGCACCACCAGAAAGGGCCCTTATTTTAATTTTTTTTCATCTGGATCTGAATTCAGGCTAAGAAATCATCAATAAGCATTCCAGTTTATTTTTTTTATTATTAAGCTCTGGTATTTCAGAGTTTACCAGGACACAACTCAACAAGAGGCTCTGAAAATAAATGAAACTCTAGGTTAGTCAAATTAATTATTTGTTGACCATCATTCTTGTTCCATTCCATTGATTTATCAGAGTCCCATGTAAATTCCTAGGACAATGTAAGAAAGCTCAGCTCACAAACACCTCTAGGGAAACTCGTAAGGGTAAAAGAAACAACAACAACATCAAAAAAAAAAAATAGAAAAAAATATAAGTATTAAAAATTGGCCTCAAGGCTTGAACAAAACAGATTATTCTTTTATAAATTCTCTTTTTAGAAATCATATATGACACTGAGATTAGAAAATTAGAATTTCAGTTGACTACATGCAGAAGTCATGGAATTTAGGAGAAAAAATTAAATTTCTCCCCAAATTTTGTTAGATATTTGATGAAAAGCATCTCTGAAATATGTTATATTGTAATTGCAGTTTTCAGGTCTTGTCTCCCAGTCAGGAAGGGATCCCAAGCTGTGGTGGGAGCACTGGTCACTAGATCACCATAGGTTGGTCTCAGGAAGCCACAGCAGGAACTTCGCTGTTGCTCAGGCAAGCGAATTATGTAAAGAAAGAAAAAAAGTTTATTGAGGAGAAAAGGAGCAGAAGTAAAGTGGGCATCTCACACTGACTGAACCAGGCCAGGAAAGGGCAAGGAAGTCTAAGAGGAGTCTTACTTCAGGGGATATGGACCTTCTTTCCCTAATTATTCTTAAAGCCCAACATTCTCTTTGTGATTGGTTGTCTCTCAGTGGTCTCATTTACTCTCACATAAAGTTTCTGTGCCCAGAATTAAGTCTAGGTCTCTCAGTCCTTATCTTAGAGTCCTTTTCTTTATCACCCTTGTTCTGAATGTCTCTTGCATCTAGTCCTAGGCTGTCAGGTTAGACCCCATGTGGAATTTGTTGCCTTTATCTTTGGAGACTTCCTTATTCCTCTGAGCTTTTCCTATTTTCCTATTTTATTCTAACCTGGGAGCTCTCCACTTGCTCAATGACTCATATGGACAAGTACTTCTTGATAATATCTTTTTCTCCTTTTTTCTTTGTTAAAATTTTTAGGTCTCTAAATTTCTCCACACACACAAAATCATCTACCAGTTATGTTAATTAACTATTGTTAATAAGCTCACTTACTAGTATGCTACTCTTTCCGTTACAAAGGCTAATCTCAACTCATAGATTGGAATGCTTTCCTTAACTTGCTATGAAGAGAAGCCACAAAAAGATTCTGCTATAATTAAAATGTGCCAGATACTGATGAGTGTCAAATGATTTCTGATCACTTCCTGTTTATTGCACATCCAAGTATCGTGTTCATCTATAAACATTATCCCATTGTGTGTAATAGTTCAATTTGTGGATACTTGTGTGTATTTCTTAAAGTCTCTTTACAAACTCATTTAATAAAATTTTATTTTAAATTTTGTTTAATTGTCTCTTCTAGGGAAGAAATTACTTTAATAGTTTAGGAAGTTTAATGATCATACTTTGTAATTTAAGAATGTAAATGAAGTGATTGCTAAAATTGACTTCTGTGAACCACAGTTCTTGGCTGTTTTATTAAAACAAACATCCAAAAGAGAAGAGGAGTAGATAGTCAAACGCTCAGACATTTTGTCAACATGCTGCTAAGTGTCCAGATGTTTGAAAAACAGCTGTTTCATTGGTACAGAAAGGTCCTTTTAACTTGAAGACCCTGATAATCTGTTAAAGTATTGGACTTTGTATTGCATACCACCACCCACAATCAGAAATGAATTGTATGTCATTTGTATATATTCACACTTTGTTCACACTTACTCTATACATTACTGATAACTGAAATGTTTCACAAAGTGAATTCATAGCCTTATGACATGTGACCGAGGTTTTTTTGTTTTTTGTTTTTACATTTCATTCCATTCTTTACAAAAATGAGTAACTCTTGGGCCCTCCCCAGTGGTGCAATTGGGTTGGGACTCAGCACTGTAAGCTGTCCACAGCTTCAATATGTGTTCGATCCCCCACCCCTGAGGTGACCCACATGGCGTGGCAGTCCTCTCCTATCTTGTCCAATGCTCCCCTCGGCAGTATACTTCATATCTGTCTATTCTGCTCCCTGCTTTGTCTCTGGTGAAGCCTCTCACTGCTCCTGCACCTCTGGCCTGTACCCCAGTTCTGTATGAATAAGTAACTAAATAAATATTTTTAAAAAAACGAGTAACTCTTTATATCCATTCCTTTGCCTATAGATTCAATGAATTGTAGCTCACATTTTAAAGACTTTTACAACAGTATATCCACAATATGGTGTGGTCTTCTTACAGGATAGTGTAGACACACAATAATGGTATGTAACCTTCCAATAATATTCAGAAAGTGTAGTTCAACTTTAATCTTGACAAATACATTGTGACTTCCTGAGCACTGTAAGATCTTTTAAATCCCTAGGAAAGTAAGGAAGGTTGGAGTTAGGTAGGGGGTGTCTCCAATATTGACGATTTTTCAACAGTTTGAATTGCCAAATTAAATTAATATCCCTTGGCGAGAAAATTAGCCATCAGCAACAGATGGGAAAATGCCAGTTTTCTTAGGAATTGCACCAATGTGTAGCTACCATTGTCCACTGCTTTCCTTTCTAAAGGTTGGGAAATCTCAGTGTACTACACTCATTTCTGCGGGTGACCTTCCACAATCAAAGGCACTTTAACATTGTCCTTTTTGAATACTTAGTACCTACAAAGGACCCACGTGCATTATACATATGACTTGTTTCATGTCTTAGTGACCTAAAGGTAAAGAGGAGAACTTGGTCACTGGTAGCTTCTATTCATCTTATTCAGCTTTCGATTAGTCCTCTCTGATTAACTACTTTTGTAGACCTAAAGCGATTCTCCCTAGGGTCATCATTACCTCCAGAAATTCAGTAATACTGAAATCATTAAGCGTTACTCTTATCAATTTCAGAGAAATGAAAATCTCTCCTGCCGTTAGTATCTCCTGGAGAAGAATAAACTTCAGGTTTCATTTCATAATGTTCAACAATAAATTTTCTAGAAAACGTGTCTCTCTTACATAACTCTTGCTTATTTGAACACATTTCTCTTTTTTAAGAAAATGGAAAACAGCTGTTTCTCATCACTTCTATAAAGACACAAATCTGAATAATCCTAATCTCTTAATGTTTTTGTAAATATTTTCAATAGGCATTAGTCTTATATCTCTAATTTCCTAAATTATCTTAATGTCCTAACTCACTATTCTTTATTGCAGACACTAGAAATCCAGCCACCATATTAACTAAGCTATTGCATGGCTGTGAATGTCCAGGTTTCTAAACTTTAGCATTCTAATCATGCTTCTCAGCTTTGTCTAGATTATAAGTTATGTAGAGGGGAAGCATTCTTCAATGGATTGGTAATCAGCTAATAAATTGTGACTTCTGAATTAAATATTTGTTTTTTCTTTTTAGTTTAGCTTTTTTTTTTTAGTTTATTTCCCATCACAATCATAGTGTAATATGTTTTTAGCACTAGAACTTCTAGTTGTTATTAACAATATCTTGAGATAACTTTGAATGATAATCTAATTTCTCTTATTATGCCTATCATTTTGTATTCTGAAGAAGTAATAGTAAATTCACTATCCAGATAACCAATCAAGTAGTCTTGTTGTCTGTGATTGTTATCTTGAATGCCAGTCATTAAGTGTTTATCTACTAATGGCACATTGGTATATTCCTGTAAATAGTTACTCTGTCTTATGTAATACAGGAAACTAGTAATTCTTTGATCCCAATGCCTCTCAGCATATGGAATTCCCACGGCAGCTGCACATTTACCAAAATTCATTGAAATACGTTAGGAATTACAAAAAGCAATGGCCATATGGAAAATTCATTGGCTGCTAGCTTGTTTTCAGATGGTATTTTGCCGTCAAAATCAAATTTAAATTGTTTCTTGTTCCTTTTATAGAGTATCACATTTGGTTAGATTTACTGCATTTGAATTCACTCAAAGTACTAACTGTACATACTAACTGAACTTTTGGATAGAAATGGCGGGAGGAATGCTACATTGCGTTCCATGACATGTTGGAATCCAGATGATAAAAACACCTGATAATGAAGTAAGACAGGGAAACAAATTTTCTCCAAATTTGACAGTTTTATTTTAGACTTCCATCTATTTTCAAAACAAAACGTGTAAGATGCAAATAAAAAGGTGGCCAGGATATCTAACCCAGTGTTCTTCTAAGATGGACATCGGAGGTAGTTAGTAGGACTAGTGTTTAAGTCTAAGACTTGGGCCTCTGTATTGTAGGTGAGGTAAATCTATAGTCCCTTACTCTACTTGATTTGCTATACTTCTGTTCCTTTAATCTTCTAAGCATGCATAAAAGAATTGCCAAGTCAAGAAATGAACTGTAGCTTATGCTATATCAGCATGTTTTGTAGACATTGCTTTGGTACTGGGGAATAATTGTAGCATGGGGATAATTTGGAGTAGTAGATTAGCAGGTAAGTATATTGGAAGGACCAGAGCCACCTTTTGTGGTATTATTTTTAAGATGTATAATCATAGATATTCAGTCAACTAAATCAGAATGATACCAATGGGTTAGGAAAATAATGAAGGCTAAGAAACTGGAGGGTAAGATGAGGATAAAATTGCATTTTATGGCAGAAAAACAGTGGACCATCTGTAAGGTGAAATTCAAACCCTGAGTGGCAAAAATAGTGTTTCTCATTGTGTCTTTTACTGTGTCTAATACAGTATCCAAAACATGGTATATAGTATAGTGTAAAACTGGCTGAGTGACTGATTGAGAGAGAATATCATATTTGAGTTTCTGAAAGTGGAGTAATTTCAAATGATGATAAAAGAGAAGGGGTGTTGCCACCAGTGGATGCCAACATTGAAGAAATATGACACCAGAACATCTCTTGGACATTGAGGAATTGTTAGCCAGCATATTGCCTGGAGGCAAGTGATTTCATTACAAACAAGTGAAGAAAGGAAACTTCACAAATAATAAAAGAGGAAAATGGGTTTGAAGCCCATTGGGGAGCAAAGAATAAGATCTCTCACCGAGTCCCTTGAATTGGTGGAAGTGGGAGGGTATCAGGGGAACAGATAATAGACTTTAAAAAGATTGGATGTTACATGATAATTTTGGTTAAAATATATTTAGCAAGAGGAAGAAATTGTTTTAATCAAATTTTTAAAGGAATTTGTTTGGAACAGAATAAACTGGCACATGTAGAATCAGTCTTGGAAGAAGAGGGCTTAGTAAGAATGAAAAGGAGTGAGCATATAGAAGTGAAAGGGAAAAGTGAAAATAATTGGAAATAAGATTAATTTAATTAAATCTTATACATATTCACTACCTATTTAAGTACAAATATCCAGTGAATAGAGGAAACCTGTTTGAATGGAATTTTTAAAATTATCTTAATATTTTCTATTATTTTGATTGCCTTCCTTTCAGTAGTTAATATTTTGCAAAGGAAAGCGGCACTATTACACAATGTGAATGATCGATGCTAGAGAGGAGCTTAAGATTGTTTATGGTTACAAAGCTAGCCTTTAGTGAGCACTTACTATGTATCAGGCCTGGTTTAGAGAACTTTAAGGCCTTGATTCATGTGATTCTTAAAAAAGGCTCCATAGAGCAAGGACAGTATTGTCAGAAAACTATAGAGTAGAAAACAGGTAAATAAATTAGGCTACATTGACAAAATATTCAGTGTTAGAGCTAGAATGGACTCTCATCCAAAGTTTCTTTAATCACTGCATGGTTTTACTTTGCAGCCTAGTTTTTAATATTAAACCTCTCCGATAACCATGACCCTTTCTCTATTATTGTGGCACCCTCCAGCTGGGCAGAAAATATTCATTTTTCTGCATTTAGCAACAGTAGGTAGAATGGGTTAAACAATAAAAGGAGTAAACACTGACAGTATAATGTGAGGCAACATGAAAGCATTACAAAGAGATGAAGGATGACACATCATAATTCAATGGGACGATAAAATGTGATGGATTTCCTATGTGCCCAGTCTTTCACTGACAGGTTTGTTCCTTTCTTTTTGATGCAGCTTGATTATACTGGCCTGCAAGACACCAAATGACCTCAGTGTTCAAAGCTACTGTAATGAACTCGATCACTTACTCAGAAGTGAAATGAACTAGTTTATAGATAATTCCTAAAGTTTTACTGATATTACCTGAGTTGGTTGTCTATGCTATTCTAAATTCACCCAATATCTAGAAAATATTCTTGATTATAAAACCAGGGAAATAAGAGAGAGATGCAGTGAGGATGGATGATTTGAACTTCATAGGCTGTATGCTACTCAGAGCTACTGAGAAAAGTGATCAGATCATTTCTTGTAGTGCCAGGCCTAAAAAACAGATTCTCCATAAATGTTTATTGAATTGAATTAAATTTAATTAACATGGAGCCAATAAAATATTTTATATGATCTGTATAAATCACAAACTCTCACTTGCATACATTTAAAATGTTGATTTAGTTCTATATTTATTGACTTAGAGTGTTTTCCATGTACTTTTGAGTAAAAGAAGCAGGGTTTCATAGTAAAATGGCAATTATGTTATCTAAGTAGAATGCTACATATGGCTAGCTCTTTTTATTGGAATAATTTTGAGGTCATAGAGCATAGAGGTTGCATATATGAGTTCTGGATTCAGACTGCCATCATTTTGATTGTAAATACCCCTCCAATCAGTGTGTAACTGTGAATAAATTACTTAAAATTTTCTGTGTTCACATTTCCTGATTCATGAAATGGAAAAATAATAGATCTTACATCCTTGTTGATGGTGTTGGGGGAACTTTGGGACCCCCAAACTTGCATGCTCTAAGGGGTTTGAACATCCATGCGTACAAAGACAAAGAATACTCTTACTGCGAAAGAACTTTAATAGATTATTGGGCATAGACAGAGAAGAAAGGATAGCTGTTTCCCAATAAGGCACCCAAAGTTACCCATCCTTTTGTGGGGAAATATCCAGTCAAATAAGGTTGGCCTGAAGCAGGCCCACTGCGGCCCAAAAGCTTGTCACCTGTCTAAGTCACCTCCTAAGAAGGAATAAGAGAGAAGGGGGGAAGGGGCTGGGCAAGTTTGGAATTAAAGGAGCAAAATCAAAGTACAAATAAAAATAAAGGCTGCCATTGTCAGCCTTCTGCATCTTTATCACCCGCATGTCCCCCATCTAAATGTCATTACATGTTTCCATTCCAAGTATGTTTCCTCCAAGTCTGCTGAGACTATAAGTTCTCAAAAGGACAAACTTATATCTTCCAGTTTTGTGAAGTGACCCACAGAGAAGTCATTGCATGAGTAGTACCTAACATGATTAAGAGAAAACAGGTCTCTGTCATTTCCCTTCTAAGGCATGAATGTCTTTCCATGGGCCATATTTTGATTCTTAATACAATTAAATACAATTTCCACCGTCCTTTACATCCAAGAGGGTTCCAGTAGCATGGCCCTCTGGGGGCTCCAGGAAAAGTACTATCTCTTATCTTTCTCTGGGTCTTTTTATAAGAACATATATACAGAAGAGTTTAACTTTCCTTGGCATTATTAACTTTAACATCTGTCTCCCAAATAGCACCCTATGTCCTTAAAAACAGATGAAGACGATTGAAACACAAGGAGTGCAACACTGATGTTGTCCACAAGGGAACATCTATTGGAGTTCCCTATGTTGGAGTACCCTCTCACAAGTTGCCCATATAAATATTCCATGCAGTAGTTCTCAGAATTACCCAGGAATCTGTGAGTATAAAAGCAAGGGAAGATTGAAAATTTCAGTTTTTTTTTTTTCCAGATCTCTTGGGGTTTTAACCTGGAATTAATTGTCTACTGAGTTGTAACTCCCCAACTTTGTCCAGACTCCAATGACCTGTCATCCTGGCCGTTCCCAAGATTTTTCTGGGACACACTCTAGACAAGAAATTAGTTTACCTTTGGGTAGAATTATGTGGTGGACCCATTGAGAAGCAGAGCACTAAAGTATTTGTGGGAAGAACAGAGTTGAATTAGAGATCATATACCATTCAGCTCTCAAAACAGCAGGAGCCAAATGCAGGAGCCAAAACACAGGTATAGTGTAAAAGATTAGATACACACCACTTCCACTCCGCCAGGCATTAGAGAGATTGACTTGTTTTTGCCCCCCTTGTAGGTTTTATCCACTTGTCATTGTGAAGTAGGCCCTGATCTTAATCAACACATGTTTTTACAAAAAATCCCACCTAGGGAGAAAGAATAAGAAGAAACTATCTCATCTCAGACAACTTCTCTGTTGACTAAGAGCACATTCATCAACCTCCTTTCACTCCCTTCTCTCTGTGACCTTCAGGATTACTGGCTCTGTTTGCCTACTTGAATTTAAGGCAACCCTAAGATCCTTCCTTAAATTGATCTCTCTACTTTGTTGGTGAAAAGTTACTCTTGCTCTGCTGAGACACTATTTAAAAAGTAGCAATGTTGAAGTATGTATCAAAAGAACAGGAGGAAATGGTATTAAAATATCTGGGACACTGTCAGAGATGGGACATTGTTTTGGACTCTAGGAAGTATTAACTTGCTATGTATGTTTGAATATTATCAGATTTATATTTTATTTTCTTTGCGTAGCCAATACAACATGATAAACCAATAATAAACATATAGATGCTCCCAACATTAATCCTTATGTATAACCAGAGACTATCATTAGCAATGAAAAATAGCCAAACACTAGAATGTATGCTTGATTCTGCTCCAGCTGCTTCCTAGAACTATCTTTTTTCCCCATCTACAGAATGGAGGTAACTGGTAGGCATCTGAGTGAGGGTTAAGTGAGTGAGTGCCTAGGCATGTTTACTTACTTTTGCTGTTTCCCTTCAATGTCACCTAACTTTTTGTATTCCTCCAACCACAACCTGCCCCCTAGTTTTCCATACCACCCCAGCCCTTAAATAATTCTTTAGGACTTAGTTTGCCCCTTTTCTTCATTCCATTCCATTTTTCACATATTATTAATAATAATTATTTTTTCTAAACTAGAAAATATATCTTTTCAATTAAGAGGTGTGTGGTTCTCCTGCTCTCATTGGCAAGTATAGCATTCTTCAAAAACTTTTTTTCTCGTAAGGAAAATATAAGCAGAGTGCCATCTCTAGTTTCTTTAGAAAAGCAATTTTAATAATAGCAATTGTGATATTTTTGCTTTCAATGTATCTATAGTATCTTAAGAATGCATGTTCACAAATTATGATACTAGTCTTTCCATTGCTGTTCATTACTTGGCTTGCCATTATTCTTAAAATTTACAAGGGACAGTTTTAGATTTGCTGTTTATATGAGGCTTCACATAGAAGCTGTGCCTGAGATGTCAAGACACAAACCCCTCAGAGTTAGTGATAAAACATATCAATCTAGCTGGCAGTAATTTGTTTCTTAAAAGAACACATGTATGATCAAGCATGAGTATGTGGCACCTTATTAGAAGTGTCTATCATGTTTTATCCATTTTACCTGTTTTTAAATTTTTTTGAAAGATTTATTTCTTTATGGATACAGAACTGGGGCACAAGCCAGAGATGCAGGGGAAGCCAGAGATGCAGGGGTGGTGAGAGGATTCACCAGAGACAGAGTGGGGAGCAGAACAGTCGACTGATGAAGTACACTGCTGAGGGGAGCAGTAGGCGGGCCTCACCGTGTGGGTCTCTTCCAGGGCTGGGGATCGAACTAGTGCTGAAGTTGCTTTAGCTTTTTAGTGCTGTGCTTTAACCCACTGAGCCACCAGGGAGGGCCCTCGTTTTCTCTTTTAAATATTTATACATTGTAAGAAAACTAAACTAAACTATTTTGCATGTTTTATTCTCACCAAGATTTGTTCAAACTGTAAATATCTTATTTACACAAATGTTTTATATAGTCATAGTCAATTTGATTAAAGTATGTGTTTTTACACTATTCTTTAAAAAAGGTTTATTTGTTTAGTTTTATTTATTTTGTATAGAACTAAGGCATAGGCCAGAGATACGGGTAGTGAAAGAGTAGGGAGAAGAACAGGCAGGTCTACTGAAATACACTGCTGAGAGGAGCTGGGGCGAGACAGGAGAGGTCTGCTGCACCAAGTGGGTCAGTTCCCTGGCCGGGGATTTAACTCAGGCTGCAGCAGTGGTAGTGCTGTGACTTTATCTCTAGGCTTCCATGAAGGCATGCCTTATTTATTTTTATATGTACTCACCTGAGTGAAAACTTTTTTCTTTCATTAAGATGTTGGCTATATGGGGTTAATACAGGTTTTTAATTTTTATTGTATTTATTCTACATACCTGTTGCAATGTTAATTGTCTAATTTGAAATGGAATAAGCTAGTCAAAATTCATTTATTCAGACAATTATTGGATATGCAATGTTTGCCTAGCCTACTCCCATACCCTGGAGATACAAAGATGAGAAAGACATAATTTATATTTTCCATGAGTTTTCAATGCAGTGAAGGCAGACCAACAGCTAACAAATGCATGTCAAAACATTTTAAGTATCCTGCTAGAACTGTATTGAGGGCATAGTAATAGCTTTAAGGAACAATTGTCAATTATGTGTGGAAGTTTGTTTAAAGGAATGATTCTTCAATTTAGTTTTTAAAGTGAAGATTGCCTAAAGAGCTGGGAGAAGGGAGAAGTTTATTCTAGCAGAACAAGTTTTAAAATCATGAAACATGGGATATTGGAATCAGTAGTAGATTCTGACAAGAGATAAGGGTACATTCAAGCAACCTCTTAGGCATTAAGAGACATGATTCAAGGATCTGACCTTGAAGATGATGAGCTGATGGATGTATTTCAACATTTCACCTAAAGAGATAATGGATAAATTAGAATTACAGAGTCTCCCAACATTATACAAGAAAAAAAAAATCATAGAAGACAGAATCTAGGCAGAGTTTGACAGATAGATGGACATAAGAGCTTTATTATGATAGGAGGTCAGAGAAACGTGGACCTCAACTGGAGAAGGGAGATAATGGTGCTGGGAGAGGATGCACTGATGGTACCTCAACTCTGTGGTTTGGATAACAGTGTATATCGTTGTCAATGCCTGAGAATCAGCAAATTTATGGGATCAAACATGTTGAAGAGTTTAGTTTGCTACTTAACAACTTATCCCCAAATTTAGTTGTTTAAAATGACAGGCATTGACTAACATTTTATTTGAGTCAGTAATTTAGGAACAGTTTAGATGAATGTTTATGGCTCAGAATCTATCTTGAGATTATCAAGTACTAGATAGGGTTGCAGCTCTCTGAAGGCTTGACTGAGGCTGGGGGATCTATTTCTAAGATAATTCTCTAGCCTGGCTATTGGCAGAAAGTTTCTTGTCACATAGATTTCTTCACAGATTCTTCAGCGTTCTCTGGAAATTGCCTTCTTCCTGAGCAAGTGATTCAGAGAAGTCGAGGAAGAAGCCACTATGTCTTTTATGATGCAGCCTTGTAAATCACACTTAATCTGGGAGAAGGCATGGATATTAGAAGTCCTGTTTCATTGGGATCGCTCTGAGACTGACTATATCATGAAGTATATTAAGGTTAAGTGGTCACAGCAAGAATACAGGGAGAAGACTTTAAATATGGACAAAAGATTGCTTTTCCTTGTGGTGAGATTTTTAAGAAATATGAACTAGTGAAAAGTTGAGATTGTTTAGTCTGGAGAGAATCAATTTTCTCTGAAAATGCTAAGTTTTTGTGACAGAAGTGAGGGCCTACAAAAACAGGTGATTTAGAATAGTACTGTGAGAGTGGAAATGGGGGAGTATACCAGGATGGCTAAGTGTTTTAGGGGCTTCATTGAAACTGAAGATCATAAATTTATGGTGGCGCAAATGGATAATTTGTAACCTAAAATTAAGCAGTTAAGGGCTCTCCCTGGTGGCTCAGTGGGTTAAAGCACCACATTATGAAACTCTCCAAAGCCACTGCAGCATGAGTTTGATTCCCAGCCAGAGAGCTGACCAACATGGTGTGGCAGACCTTTTCTGACCCGCTCACTGCTCCCCTCAGCAGTGTATTTCAGTAGATCTACTGTTCCACAATCTTCCTCTGGTGAATCTTCTCACCCACCACACTTCTGGCCTGTACCCCAGTTCTGTAAGCATAAATAAATAAATCTTTAAAAAAAATAAGTAGATGAAGAAAAGGCCATGTTATCTTTTTGAAGACAACTCTTGCCTTAGTTTCCATGCAGTTTAGCCACATAAAGCTGTGTGATTAGGGAGATAAAGTACTCTGAGGCTGTTTCCTCATCTATAGATGGAGATAATAATATCAGCCCTATAGAGTTGTAAAGAATACACACACACACACACACACACACAAAGCATTTAGAAAATCAAACATGATCAACACTCAATTAAAGTAGCTTTTAGTATGAGAACTATCGTACTTTAACTTCAAAAGGTATGCTTCCAAACATTTGTTTCTGTTATTTAAATAAGTAGTATATTTTAGCTTCAAGCATTTTGTGGAACAAATAAGAAATATAATAGATTATTCTGGAAGATTTGTAACTTGATTTTTAGATCAAGGTCTTCTATACAATTGCTGAGTGGAATGTGGTGATTAATCAGTACTTCAACAGTTAAACCCATCACATGATACAAGATAATATAGATAACCAATAAATACCTTTTTCTTCCTCTTTACCTACCCCTTTGTAATGCTTTGTTTAAATAAAGAGTTCAAAGCCCAAATCATTATCACCATTGTCACATATTATCTCATTTTTTCAAAATATGACAAATTTTAAAAATTATTTTAAATAGAAATCCTTTTATAATTTTAGGGGATTCAGAATTCTTAAATTAAGCATCAATATGTATATCAACTTAATGCTCAGAAAAACTCATGCTTGTAATTATGTTTCATTTTACCAGAAGGTCTGGAGAAACAGATGATGCATAAGAACTTTGTGAACTAAAGCTAGGCTTTAGCATTTCCATGTGAATGTTTTCCTTTGTGGTTATGGCCAGATGGGAATTTACTTCCATTTATTTATCCTAATGGAACAGAGATTTTTGGACTGATGCACGTTATGCACTTTCATGAAATGTAGTAGTTGGCACAGATATAATTTAGAAAATTCTAGAGACATAATACACTTCCAGAAATGACAATGATTGATATAGGAGATAGGAGAACCCAAGAGGATGTGAAACAGATTATAGTGTGTACTTCATTTTGGACTGATCTGGACATTTGATTTTGCCTTGGTGATGAAAGTTCTCATCACCTTCTCTAGCATAGAAAATAAGAAAATGAACAACTGATACCAGAAAGTGAATTTAAAGATACATGAGTGAAATATAGTCAGAAATATTGAATGGACTCACTAACATATGAATAGTTTATATGTAAGAAAACTAGATTATATAATGAACCTTAGATGTATATGGACTGAAAAATGGAAAATTAAGAGGTAAGCTAAACCTTAAAAATGAAAGGCTAACTATAGAGTGGAAAATAGTTAATAAAAGAAAAAAAAAACTAACAGGTAATTAATTGTTGGCTTAATTTAGGTTTATTATCATTGCATGCACATTTATGACAAATAATGTGCAGACATTATTTTACTTAGTCATTAAAAAACCAACAAACAACTTGTAGTGGTGGCCCTGCTGTTAAAGTTCAGCTTGTCTCAGTGGTGATCCCCAGGCTAAATAGGCTTATTGGTACACACATTGGCATGTTGGGTGAGCACTGTGGATTTGCCTGCCTTCCCACAATGCGCTGTACTTGGTGCAGTGCTGCACTTCTAATGGCTCCCATTGATCTCTTGATTCTGTGGTTAATTAAGATGTATTTTGCAGCACAGCCCACAGGTTCCAAGGCTCAGAGGATTAGTCTATAGTTTTTTGTGGCTCTGCCATTAGCAGAGCAAACTGTCTTCAAGACAGTCTGTTTTTATTTTAGTGTGTACATTTTCTTACATTTCAGATTCCATGTGCTTTTGTAGCAGTCGACAATGGAAAGAGCTAGACAGCTGTAATAAGATGGGGCACTTAATAAGGACCTTTTTTTCAATATCAGAGCATGAGACAATGGGAAACATTGAGCAGAATTAATCTATATCTTTGTCTACATGAAAAAATATACCTCTTGATACTGATGCTTATAGTTATTTTTTGACGCATCTAATTCATTAGAGTAAGAGAAAAAATTCAGAGTCTATGAAGCGTATATATGAATTCTGGAATAGTATGAGTTGAAAAAATCAAACTAATAATTTAAAATACATATAGGATAAGAATGACTCATAAATTGAGAAGAGAAATGAGAAAGTGAAGGATTGGAGCAGAAGACAGGAAGGGCACAGTGCAGGTTAGGGAAAGAAAAGCTATGGTTTCTCAGGAAAATAAAAAGAAGGTTGCATAAAGGGGAATAGAAATAAAGAGCCAGGGTAGCAAAAGCATGAGATGAAACAAGGAGGAACATTTACTTTTAACAAATCTAATCTATTTGGACTGTAGTGTGTCCTAAATTCTAGCTATTTCTATGTCAGGGAACTGCTAATGTCTGTCTTTGATAACACAGGTTCACAAGGATCATGTTGATGGCATTGCAAAATAAATATAACCTTGCTTTTCCAAGGACTTTACTGATTGAATACAATAGCTTCATGGCTTATATTCCTTTTTTTTTTTTTTTTTCAAATATTGAGGTAATGTTGGTTTCCATCATTGTTTGCAGATTGATAGTATATGATACCTCCCTTCTAGTGATATTACCATAGTAACACTTCCACTAAAGCCCCCAGAATCCACCACCACAGTCCATGGTGCTTCCTTCCTACTTTGTGCTCACCCCTCCTCCTCTAAATGCCTCAGTCTTATAGTCAGCTTTCAAGGGCCAGGTTTTAGTTTGGCTTTATCTGACCTTTTTTTTCTTTACTGTACATGTCTTTAGGGCATACCTTTCTCCTGCGGCCCAGTCTGAGCTGGTGGTGCTCAGCATTACTGCATGGTCTAACACTGTATTTACACCACCGTATTTATAAACAACAAATCCACCTCTTTCAATTGCTGTTAGAAAATCAAACTCTGAACCAAGAAAATGTCATTCACAGAGGTTTTTTTTTTTTTTTTTTTGATTGTGGACCTGCAAATGCTTTGCTCTCAAAACCCATCCATTCCAGAGGCTGTGCAATGGTATTTAAATCCTGTAGTCTCCTACTTTTTTTTTTTTTTTTTTGAGGTTGCCACCAAGAGAATCACTCAAACTGGTGCCCTTAAACCTTGCCACCCAAATGACTGGAACATTGTGACTATACATGAGAGGTATAGGATCTGAAGGGAGTGGTGAGGATTTAGCATTTCTAGGACAGTCTGGGCAGCAGGAGTCACTGTGTTCAACTCTCTCAGCAGGCATGTGTTCTCCTCATCATCATTTGATAACAGTCACCAAGTGTTCATTCTTAGTGATATTATCAACCACAAAGAGGAGCAGAGAATTTTTGCTAGTGATGTAACACAATTTTTCAAGTTTCAGAAATGCAGATGTATTAATTTCTAGTTAAAAGTTAATCATGGGCCCTCCCTGGTGGCGCAGCGGGTTGAAGCACGGCACTGAGAATCTGAAGCCGCTTCCGCATGAGTTCGATTCCCGCCTGCCCCGGAGGTGACCACGTGGCGTGGCAGACCTCTCCTGGCCCGCCCGCTGCTCCCCTCAGCAGTGCACTTCGTCGATCTGCCTGTTCTGCTCCCGACTCTGTCTCTGGTGAGGCCTCTGGCCGCCCCTGAGCCTCTGGCCTGTACCCCAGTTCTGTATGCACAAATAAATAAATCTTTAAAAAAAAAAAAAGTTAATCATAATGACAAGGTGGGAGATGAGAGGACAGAGGTAGATTAGAGATTATTTCAGTTTATTTAGTCTAGGGAAGTAGTTGTTAGAAAATGAAGGGGATCTGGCAACATTTTTATTTACCTAGAAGGAATCATCCTATGTATTCATCAGCAACTGAGCTGTTATTACATGTAGATTAAAGAAAAGGGAATGATGGAGCTTGGATAACTTACCAAGGCATTATCTGGTTATTCAACAGCTGGTCTATGAAGAGTGTGTTTTCAATATGTAGGTATGAAGAAAAAAAAAAAAGAATGATATATTTAAGTGCTTACAATGAAAAAAAATCTTTTAGAAAGGTAAAGGAAATTCACACAAAATGATAGTGTAGTTGAAATCAGATATATAGGAGGATAAATTTTCTAGGTTGTTTGCAACACATACACACACACACAACATATACTTTTTATTAAAATTATATACACACACACACACACTCCATATACTTTTTATTAAAATTAATGCACTTATCAGTGAAACTGGAAAGATGTTAGAGAGAGGTTCAGGTAATTATTGAGTAAATTTGTCCACTTTTTCCTAAGTGAATGTAAGATTGAATGTTCAGTAAATGGATTTTTTTCTTTTTTATTAATAGGGTCCATATTTGGAATACGTAAGTTATTTTTCTTTTTCCTTTTACTGCCCTTAGTACTCAGGTAAATGAATAAATTAGATTATTTTATGAGACTTTAATTTCTTCACTATGATTTCATACACACAGTGGATGATACTAAGAGACTATACATTAATGATGACATTATGATACACTTATGGCTACAACATTCTGCCTGTTAAAATCACCATATTTGATCACATGATTAAAATTAATTCTTCAGAAACATATGTGGAAAATACCAAATGTCTGTCAACAAAATTAACGCTAAGTGGTTTACTTATTCAATCTCCAAAATTACTTTTCCCCAAAGGCATCAAGATATTGTTGCCTAAATCCCAATAGTGTGCAATTGAGGGTTAAGAATCTAAATAAGAAGATAGAAAAAACTGGTTTCTAATACAAACTATTTCTCCTAAAGTACAGTAGTTACTAGGTAGTCAGACTTAACAGTACATTTAAAAAAAAAATTGTGAACAACCCAAGCAGTCTATTTCAAGGAATAGGTTTATTTCATGGACTACCTTTGTGAGGATTTGAAACACATGCTGGGAGCTAGGAAAATGGAAGCCAGTATTGAACCCCTCACTCAGTGAACACATTTTAACATGGATTCATTGTCCCCATTCATTTCCATGGTGTCTGAAATTCTGACAATCTAATAGGGTCATTTTTTATTTTAAGGGGAAAATAATATATTAAAGAACTAGGAAATTGATAAGACCTCAAAAGTAACTTGTGAGGAAAAATAGGGGTGAATTTTTATTGTTGTTTTGTAAGTGCAATTATTTTATTATCCATATCTCAACTAACTGCATCCTGTCATCCTATGCTCCAACTCCTAGAAATTACTGTATAGAACTCAAGCTAGAGTTCTAAATGTGTTTCAAATATAAACTACTTTAGAATTAAGTAGACAAGCTGTGATTTAAATCTATATCTGCCTTTAAAACCCATAGATCAATTTTGCCACCTCCAGTTCTGCATACCAAATGCAAGGGTCTAATTCTCTTCCAACCTCAAGTCCTATGACCCTGCTTAGTCTTCTATACGTAGCGCTCCAGGGGTATTAGTGAACAAATAAATTAACTATTCTGAGTATGAACTCTTCTTTCTTCCTGAGAATCTCATACCCACTTAGGTGAGATTTCTTGGTAAAAGGAGGAGAAAATCAGGGATTCTGGGGTTCTGTTCTATTTTTATTTTTCAAAAATTGGGCAGTTTTTCTAAACTTTAAGCTTTTGTTCTTGGAGAGTTCAGTAGTAGCTTTCTGAAATATCCTATATCTCCTGTATGTGGAAGCAGGGCCCTGAGTCACTCTTAACAACATACTTCCTAGAGAGAAGTTGGTTATCTCACAATCCCACAGGCATCCCTACACTTAGACTGAGAAAGGAGCTGCTAATGGAGTTTAAAAGGTTATTTTCATTAACTAAAAATAAATTTCAAGTGAATGGCCTTCTTACAAAAAAGGAACATTGAGAAGGAGTGACGTTTAAATGAAAAGAAAGACAGATTAGTCTTTGCGATGTTTTTCTCTTTTCTTTTCATAAATGCCCATCACCTCAGAATCCTTTCTAGAACTTGATTAGACTTCAGGGCCTTCAGAATGTTCGAAGGTGAGCTCAGATCAATTTCCTGTATCTTTGCTGCTATGGTAAATCATTTATTGGGATGGATGTTTTACAAAGCCAGGCAAGAGAAAACTCATGAAAAATAAATATGGTAAAATACACTGTGCTGTCCTGCAGCAGTCTTCAAGGTTTCATTGCACTTAAACTCTCCATGGAATTGAAGTACTTAGAAACATTTCCCTTCATTTGGTCTCACCACGGCCAGTTGAACTCAATTAATACATGGTGCCACTGAGGTCACGTGGCTTAATTTTATTTCCTCACAAACCATTTGATTTACTCAATTCTGTGACCAGATTTTTTTGGTCTGATCCAGCAAACAACACAGGAAGTTAGCTATCACAATAGGGAGTGAGCCAGATAGAGGGCTGTGTCTGTATTATTCATGCTTACTAAAAACAAAACAATCAAAGGCATGAAAGCAAGGGGATTACCTTTTAACCTCAAGCCTTATTTCTAAGAAGACTGGTCAGAACAAAATGCATAATAAACAAATTCAAATTAAAAGTTCTTTAAACATCATTTAACTAGTAGAGTATAAGAATAAGTTTTTTTCTTTGTAATGAGGCTATTTTACCTTTTAATATTCAAGTTATATCCTCTAGACTTACAAGTGCCATAATAACCATTAAAAGCCAAGACAATCAAAAACAATAATAGCGACAGTGACAACTTTGGTTCCCAACTGCATTAACTGCCTACTTTTCCTCTTGTTAGAAACTGTGACACTTGTGGTATTAGAGATAAAGTGAGGGATGAAGGAAATAATATATATGCCACTGTAACATATCAGTCACCTGTCACAATTTGATTTAGTATAATACTCATTGCTTTCTGTTAAAATTGATAGAATTAGTCCCGGTTTGTTAGTAAGGAAACAAACTAGTAATCCACCTTAGGCCATATAATTAGGGAAGGGTAAACCTGGCTTCAAGTCAGGTGTGTCTGAAATCTGAAGACTAGTTTAGGTGAGAACTTATAGGCATTTCCAGGGCATACATGTACAGGATAAAAAAACTGGGAGAGAGAGAGGAGCATGTTGGTCATGTTGGGAGACAGACTGCATCAGAGAGAAATGTTACAGAATGGGTGAAGAATTACAGTTCTGAGATGTACTGAAGGAATGTAAGGACAAGAGAAGTTTTCCAAGTTTCTTTTGGGGTTGATACTTTTTCATGGTTCTGCCATCTTGATTTGTTCTTATTTAAATCTCTTCACAACTCTCCTCTGAGAATTTGTGTGGATTCTCTGATGATGGCATTTTCAAGAGGAAGAGCTCAGAATGTTTCTGATTGTCATTTCATTCTGAGAAGCATTTAGTAGACCAAATTAATAGTGCCTTCTACTTCTACTCCTTTACTCCACCCAGTCCATCTGCTATCCCACCATCTACTAACTAAGGGGAACTTAGTGCTCACCGAGTCACTACTTGATGCAAGTGTATCCATGGCTCATCTTAATTTTCAAGGCTAATTAAAATATAGCCCTGCTGGGGCCCTCCCTGGTGGCGCAGCGGGTTAAAGCACTGCACTAAGAAACTAAAGCCACTTCCGCATGAGTTCGATCCCCGCCTGCCCCGGAAGCGACCACATGGCGAGGCAGACCTCTCCTGACCCGCCCACTGCTCCCCTCAGCAGTGTACTTCGTCGATCTGCCTGTTCTGCTCCCCGCTCTGTCTCTGGTGAACCCTCTCACCCTCAGCATATCTGGCCTGTACCCCAGTTCTGTACGAATAAATAAAAAAAAAAAAAATCTTTAAAAAAAAAAAATATAGCCCTGCTTTATCTGCCCTTCTGCATTTTTCAGTTCCTCCTGAAGTACAGACAAGCTTTGCTGCAGCTTCATTTTCATCAGGCAGGCACAGCCCGCCTACACTCCTTTGCCTTACTGCTCTGTTTGCTTGGAATTTCTTTCCAACTCTGACTGGATTTTGAATCAAAACATTTAAAAATTACTTTAATAGTTTGATAATCTTGGGAAGAGTGAAGAATTATTAAAAAATTTCCCAAAGTCTCACAGCCAGATAACTCTACAAGTCTGTCTGTCTTCTTGTATATTTTCTTCAATTAGAAATAGTTGTTTTCATAAGGTATGTAATATATGTAGTTATGTTTCTTTTCATTGTTGTGGTAGGCATTTCCATGTCGTTAATTATCTTTCAAAAATTAAGTGTTTAAATATTCTATCATATGCAATTTGTCAATATATCTTGGTCTTTGACAGTTTTACCCATGATTATCACTATATCAATAATATTTTGATAAGATGTATTATGTACAAATATCAATATCTATCTTGATTCTGTCCTTCAGGTAGAATTTTAGGTATAAAAATTATGTCTCTAATAAGATGAGTACTTTCAAAATACTGCTATAAAATTAGTTAATTTTTTTTCGAGAAAGTTTTATTTTAGGTAGTATTTTTTTTTATTAAGTGACTATGACAATGTTATCAACATTCATCCTAAACATAAACATTATTTTAAAATGTTTGGCAATTTGATAAGCTTATCTCATTATTAATTTAATTTTTATTGATTTGAAATTTAACAGGGTTAATCTTTATTTATTTATTTATTTATTTATTTATGCATACAGAACTGGGGTACAGGCCAGAGGAGTAGGGGCTGTGAGAGGATTCACCAGAAACAGAGTGGGGAGCAGAACAGGCTGACTGACTAAGTACACTGCTGAGGGGAGCAGTGGGCGGGTCAGTAGAGGTCTGCCGCACCATGTGGATCACCTCCAGGGCAGGGATCAAACTCATGCTGAAGTGGCTTTAGCTTCTTAGTGCTGTGTTTAAGCTGCTGCGCCACCAGGGAGGGCCCAGGTTAATCTTTTAAAGACATATTTATCAGTTACCCCTGTACTTATTCTGTGTTTGAATGTTATGACCTTTGCCAGTGTTCTTATTTGATAAAGAAGAATATGTTAGAGTAAATAGAAAGTAATAAAATATCAAAGCTTGTATTTCCTAAATTTTCTAAATCTTATTTCAGAAAAAAACTGGTGAATTTATTAAAAGTTGTCATCTGTAGGTGCTGACTCTTGGAAAATGAGAAAGGAAAGAAAAGAAAGGGGAGGGGTAGAAGAGGAAGGAAGAGTGAATTTGTGCCATACGGGGGGAGATGTTCATCCAGTTATTATTTTGTCAGAAAGCTTGGTTCCCCAAGTCAAAAGCAGGAAGAAAAGTAATGTAGTATTTTCTCTTTGTTTTTCCTTTTGTGTAGGAAGACTGTTCTAATGCAGAACATGGATAGGTTTGCATCTTGTTTTCTGAATCTTATTTCACACTTTGGAGGAAAGGTTTTCTTCCAATTTCAGCGTCACTAAGAATGAGGGGCTGTTGTTTTTCTTTGGAAGTCCAACTAAGTGCTAGTTCCTCATTGAAGTTATTCCAAAATTTCTTTCTTTTGCATTTTCTTCTCAAGTATTTTATTGAAGCAAAGTCAGCTCCATCATTGTATTTGTTTCATGTTTTATTAATTTAACAGTAATTATTCCTGTTTTTAAATTCTTCTACCCTTTCCTAAGAATTAAAATTACAAATTCCTAGAGCCTGTAGCTTGCCATGTTTAATCTGGTAACATGTTTAAGACTGAAAATGAAGAGTTGGAATTGGAGAAGAATTCCACTGTTGAAATTGGAAAAGATTATATCTTAACCTTTCTGAGACTCAGTGTTGTCGACTGACACCCCCATGATAGGATGACATCATGTATATGAACTCAGAACTTCAGTTGCCTCAAATCGCTCTTTAGCATCAAACTTATCCTTCAAATCCTGTTTCAAGTACTCATCCATTTTTGAAAGTAGGAAACTTGCTGCTTTGAGCTCTTCCTTTCCTAAAGGACATGTTTCTTTGGAAACACAGACCCCAGTTGTGAGCTAGACTGTCATTAGACCACAGTAAAATATATGTTAAAACATTTCTGTATTTCAATGGAGAAATACTTTTTCTTGTATCTTTGTCTGTGGTAGAATCTGAGTAAAAACCCTAGAAAATTTGGGAAACTGATGAACAAACCCCAGAGAACACCAAGTGTTTCCCTTTAAAAGAATCTGTGCCTGCTTCATCCCCATTTGTATCTTAGGGAATCTTGTAGCAGCTCCCAGGATCTAGCTCAGTAATACTCATGCCTACAGAACCACTTTCTAAAGCTAATGTCCAGGCACCCAGCCAGTTTTACTCCTTCAGGCAGCTCTTAAGAGTGATGTTGCAAGACTCATTGCTAGCCATGAAGACTTCACAGCTACTTGAGAAAACTATATGATTTACAAATCATATAGTTTTTTTTTTTTTTGGTCATATAATTTAAAAATTTTGCCACTTGTAGAGAAAATTTCCAACACATCATATAATCCAATTTGAAAGGGATGGCTGCTTCACCCCCTGTTAATTTCAGGGTTTTTAATGTTGAATTAAATTGATGTATATCATTATGTTATACATGAAGATATAGTATTTAAATGCATTGCAAATGATCATCGCACTAGCATAATTAATATAGTTTACCATACACAGTTTTAGATTTTTTTCTTTGTGACAACTTAATATCTACTTAATATCTGGATCAACTTTCAAATATTCAATATAGTGCTATTATCTGTAATCACCATGCTGTATATTTTATCACAGTGGCTTAACTAGTTTTTAGCTGAAAGTTTGTACCTTTTGGTTCTCTTCATCCATTCCTCCAGCTCCCTGTTCCCATCTCTGGGCAGCTTCTAATTTGTTCTCTCAATATGTGAGCTCAAGCATTTTTTTAAAGATTTATTTATTTATACATACAGAACTGGAGTACAGGCCAGAGGTGCAGGGGCGGTGAGAGGATTCACCAGAGACAGAGTGGCAGATGGATGAAGCAGAACAGGCAGATGGATGAAGTACACTGCTGAGTGGAGTAGTGGATGGATCAGGAGCGGTCTGCCAGGCCATGTGGGTCACCTCCCTGGCCAGGAATCAAACTGGTGCTGAAGTGGCTTTATCTTTGTAGTGCTGTGTTTTAACCCACTGTGCCCCCAGGGAGGGCCCTGAACTCAAGTTTTTTTTTTTTTTTTTATTTGATTGTTTTTCTAAATTTAACATATGAATTAGATTTTATGGTATTAATTTTTCTCTGACTTGTTTTTCATTTAGAATAATGAAATCAAGATCCATCCATTTTTTTTTACTATGATAGTATTTCCTTCTTCTTAAATGACTTAATGATGTTCAATTGTACATATGTCACAATTGCTTTTTTGTAAAGTTGACATAACATGTAAGTTTCAGGTGTGAATAATTGAAAAGTACAGCTCTGCCTTTCACCATTCAGTTGTCCCATTCATCCCAATTTAGCCAATTCCTCCCCTCCTTTTTGAGTAACCATCAATTAGCCTTATAGCCCTTTTTTTTTGGTATTATTTAATTTTCTCTATGTACCACATAAGAGTGAAGTCATAATATATACCACAATTTCCCTATTCATCCATTGATGAACCTTTAGGTACTAAACATAAGTTACAACAAAAACATAAATGTGCAGCAGTAAACAAGGGGGTGCATGTATCTTTTTGCGTTTATATATTTTGTTGATTGAATACCCATATATGGAATTTAAGAGTCATATGGTAGTTATGTTTTCAAGGAACTTCTATACTGTTTACCATAATGACTGCACCACGGTTCTCTTTACAAGGAACAAGGATTATTTTAAAGGTGCAAGGTGATAGTTCATTGTGGTTTTGATTGGCATTTTTCTGATGATTAATGATGTTGAACACCATTTTATATATCTGTTCATCATTTATTTATGTATTTTTTTGGAAGAAATGTCTATTCAGATACTCTTCCCATTGTAATTATTTATTTCTCCCATTAATTGTATATGTAATCTTTAGCTCTGTATTTCTTAATTTCTGTTTTTAAAAGCTTATTTTATGATTTAAGATCTCACTTCCAAGTGTTTAATATATTTTAATTTTTTTAAAGATTTATTTATTCATTTACACAGAACTGGGGTGCAGGTCAGAGATGCAGAGGGTGAGAGGATTCACCAGAGACAGAGTGGGGAGCAAAACAGGCAGATCATTGCAGTACACTGCTGAGGGGAGCAGCGGGCGGGTCAGGAGAGGTCAGCCATGCCATGTGGATCTCCTCTGGGGCAGGCGGAAATCAAACTGATGCGGAAGTGGCTTCAGCTTCTTAGTGCAGTGCTTTAACCTGCTGAGCCATCAGGGAGGGCTCTAATATATTTTAATTTATGTTTTGTATATGGAGTAAGATCATGGTTCAGCTTCATTAATTTGCATGTGTGTCCAATTTTCTTAATATCATTTATTGAAGAGAATTTTTCAGAATTTCTATTCTCCCAAAGATATACTTCATGCATACATTGAGAGTGACTAAAAATCTTTTTGTTGTACTTTATGTTTAGTTTCCATGTCTTACCCTTTAAGATATATATAAAATAGGAAAACATCTCTCTGTACTACACGGTAGTAAAAAATCTGGAAGTATGTGATTATTTTTTGTACACTAACCCAGATCCTTTGTTTCAGCCAAGGTATATTATTTATGTGAGCTTTTTGTAGTACCTCTAAACTCTTATCGCCCTTGCTTCTTGTCTTTGGAGTCCCTATTTATTGTATAATCCTATATCTTTAGTAGGACTATACCTTTAAATATCAGTTAAAAAGTAAAACACTTATTATTACACTAAACTGTTTAGTGATCATTCATGCAATGAATTAGCTTCTCTATGTATCACTTTCATATTAGATGTAAAACTTAATTCCAAAACTTACTTCTGAGTTCCTTTTGCTTTCTGGTACTTTAAATATTAGAAGAATGTTGAGAAAATTAACTGGGGGATAGAAGTTGAAAATATGATTGATGACAAAACCTGATTATAACTTGCTTGCTCTATTCCTGTTAATAAGAAGTTTACAGTGAATTACTAAAATTGTATTAGAGACAAAGAGAGACTTGATAATGAGAGACTTTATTAGCTATTTCTCTTTTACTTGTTAGTAAAACATAGCAACTAAAAGCACAGCCTCTCTCATCAAATTTTGAACTTGTCAGTTTGCACTGTCATGCCTAGAGGACACTGAGAAGCACCTTTGATTATACCTTTGGTTTTACTAATTTACTATCTGATTTTATAGTCACATCATAGAAAAGATCTTCTTTATCTTTTTTTTTTTTAAGATTTATTTATTTGTACATACAGAACTGGGGTACAGGGCAGAGGCTGAGGGGTGGTGAGAGGCTTCACCAGAGACAAAGTAGGGAGCAGAACAGGCAGGTCGACGAAGTACACTGCTGAGGGGAGTAGCGGGCGGGTCAGCAGAGGTCTGCTGCGCCATGTGGTCACCTTCTGGGCAGGCGGGAATCGAACTCATGTGGAAATGGCTTTATCTTCTCAGTGCTGTGCTTTAACCTGCTGCGCCACCAGAGAGGGCCAAGATCTTCTATTTTTTTTTTTTAATATTTATTTTATTTACTTCTGCATGCAAGAACTGGTGTCTATGCAGAGGTGTGGGGGTTGAGAGGATTCACCAGAGACTGACTAGGGAGCATAACGGGCAGACTGACTGAAATATACTGCTGAGGGGAGCAGTGGGTGAGACTGGAGAGGTCTGCCATGCCATGCAGGTCAGCTTCCCGGCCAGGGATTGAACTCCTGCACAGTGGCAGGTGATAACTTGATAGCACTGAGACTTAGCCCCTGTACCACTAGAGAAGCTCCAGATCTTATTTCTTGCTTACATTTGTCACATTCTGTGTAAGCATTGTATAGTGATACACACACACACATTGTATAGTGATACACGCGCGTGCATGTGTGTGGGTGTATATAAAATCCCAAATAATGAGCACTGAATAGAAGATACTTATATAACCTTTAAAAAGGACAGCTCAGAATAGCAAGACAAGAGAATAATTCTTACTTCACATGTACATAACACCCCCCAATATTTCATATTTTTTCTCATAGACTCAAGAAGATAGATGCCAATGTTTGTTGTTTGATGACTATAAAACCCATGATCATATTATAAGTAATTTCCTAATCAATATTTGAAAGTCCTAAGACTAACATTTTTAAATACCATGTCAACATTTTAAGATAATTTTTCTTCCAGTACCCTTTTAAAATTCTCACGATTAAAGACAGATAAATGTTGCCATTTTCAATATTAAAATGAGAAAAATAAGAGCAATTAACTAATTTGAATTATAGTTCTTAGCATTTCCTGGATCATCTAGTATTTTGATAAGAGATGACCCTTTTGACCCTTTTATTAATATAAAATGTTATTCTTATGATGACAATGTTAATTTGTGGAGTAAAGTTCCAAAATATAGGGATTTACTATGTTTCACCTCAAATTGCTTGAGCATTTTTAAAAGAACAGAAAGATATAGCATAGGATAAATATGGTACATAACGATAAAAATTCTTCACACAAAATCATGTCTATATTTTGTTAAATGTTTGCTTTTTCTTTTTGTTTATATACATTTAAAATTTTCTGTTTGTGTGTAGCATTCGCAAACATAGGTTAGTACTTCCTAGGTCTCTTTCTCTAGAATAAAACTCCATTAGAATATTAATCCAAGGGCCTCCCAGGTGGCCTAAGCATTAAGTCTCAGTAGTATCACCACTGCAGCCTGAATGTGATCCTGCCAGTGAGCTGACTCACCTGACACAGCAAATCTCTCCTGTCTTACCCACTGCTCCCTCAGCAGTGTATTTCAGATCCACTGTTCTGCTCCTCACTCTGTCTCTGGTGAATCTTCTCACCCCTTGTACCTCTGGCCTATACCCCAGTTCTTGTATCCATAAATAAATGAATCTTAAAAAAAAAATTAAAACAAGATTTTTATTTTGTATAGTTTATCACTTTTATCCCTAGATTTTAAATGAAGGAGAATCTGTGAATTAGAAAACTGGAAACTTGTGAAATGAGCATATAAACATAAAATTTATTTTTGTACAGAGGTTGAGATTTCTGCCATTTTTCTTTGTAGTTTTAGTTGAGAATACTAAACTTGAGTGTATATTTATTGATTAGTCAGTTCTCTGTGCTGATTTACTTTTCTTTTAATGAAGGTTAAGACAGTAGAAATCTGTGCTCCTCATAACCTATGCTCAAGACCTGATTCTTCAGAACTTAGGCCAGTTGACAGTTCTACTTACTATTCATCCATTAGCAGGTTTGTACTGTGCAAAATCTCATTATTCTTGTTTCTCCCTCTACGTGAACCCTGAAGGCCATTGGAGAACAATTTCTTGTCATACTTACTGTACCATGACTACTTCCTATTGGCCTCTGAGTGTTTACCAATCAGTCGAAGCAATCTGGAGCTGTGAATGTGCCCAGGAGGACAGTTGAAGGGACGTGAGGATTCAGGGCATAAGATGGACATTGCTCTTCAGGAATCATATGTGAACAGAGAGGAATCCTTAGAAGCAGGGTCAATAACATTTTCTTTTTTTGCCAGATCTTCCAAGTTAGAAGTTAGGATTTTTGTTTTAGAAGCCTGCTTTCCATTCCTTTTTCTCAATAGCCTTCCATCTTTCTCTTTCTCTCATGCTAGCTTTCTTAGGTATTTTGCCTGACCCATATCCTGTTTATTTTGGAATTTCCTTTTTTAAAAAAATCTACTTTCCTTACTCATACCTCTAATTAGTAATTCCTGTAACCTTTGGAACTGTTTCTTTTTTAATTTTATGATCTTCAAAACATGAACCAGACTGCGCAATGGGTTAAAGTGCAGCACTGTGAAGCTAGCTGCAGTCATGTCAGTGCTAGTTCAATCCCCACCCTGGAGGTGATCCACATGGCACAGCAGACCTCCCCTGACCTGCCCGCTGCTCCCCTCGGCAGTGTATTTCATTACTCTTTCTGTTCTACTCCCCACTCTGTCTCTGTTCTAACCTCCCGCACCTCTGGCCTGTACCCCTGTTCTTGTATGCATAAATAATTAAATCTTTTAAAAAGGAAAAAAGACATAACCCAGTAAGAGATAGCCACTCTTATGTAGCTCTTACTAGTCATGACAGCAGGAGTTAACTCTTTTAGTGAAAATATAAACATATTTGCAAAAAAGAAAGAAGTCACTCAAAGTCACTGTGTAATAATTATTTTTAATAATTACATAAAACCTGAGTTAAATGTTTCCAATAAGTGGAAGTTTATTTCTTTTACATAATAAGATTAGTGGTATCCTTTTTATTATTGAGCATCTCCATAATGTCAATCAGTAATTTCTGGAGTTCATTTGGCCTTTCCCTAATGATCATTGCATCATATTCCCAAGGCAGCTGCCTCTGCTCCAGGCAAGATTTTCATATCCAAGATGAGACAGCAAAAGGAAGTATGCCAGACTTCTGTCTCTTTCATTAGGAAAACCAAGTGCCTTCTCAGTGGCCCTCAGAAAACTTCTGCTTGAATTTCCTTTGTATGAGGAGTAGGTCATTACTGCTCCTCATACAAAGGAAGAAGCTCTAGCAGCACCTTGCACATGCTCAATATTGCACCCTCGGCAAGATTTCCTCCAAGTATCACTTCACCTCTAACGTGTACTTTGGGATCCTTTACTCTTCAGCTTTTTAGGTGTAAGCTAATAATGAAATGGACAAGATAAACATGATTCTCACTCTGAACCATACATTTTTATAGAAACCTTCCTTCTCTAATTTTCCTGAACAACATACCTAAAAATCTATTTAAAATGAACCTTATTATGTTATTTTTTAAAAGATTTATTTATTTATTCATACAGAACTGGGGTAGAAGACAGAGGGGGTGAAAGGATTCCTCAGAGATAGAGTGGGGAACAGAACAGGCAGATTGATGAAGTGAACTGCTGAGGGGAGCAGCGGGTGTGTCAGGAGAAGGCCGTGGCCCATCTGGGTCACCTCCATGGATCAAACTCACGCTGAAGTGCCTGCTGCTAGCTTCTCAGTGCTATGCTTTAACCTGTTTCACACCAGGGAGGGCCACTTCTTATATTATTAAACTTTTTAATCAATGAAGGTAATTTTCTGGCTTTCTTATCAGTAGAGAGTAGAGAATGTGTTAATATATTTGTTATCTTTCCCATTGTGTTACTCTATCAGCTGACATTTTGGCATAATTAAGAATTCTGATTGACACAGTGATTCACATGAGTACAACGAAGTGCCCAGTCCTCTGATGCTTAAACAGTTAAAAGGAAACCTGGGTAGATATGAGGCAGCTCCATGGACCCTCATTCATTTATTATTATTGAGCTAGTGAAGACAGGCAATGTGTTTCACGGTGAGTAACTGCTGGGTGGTGGGGAGGCATCTAACAAGAATTTTCTAAGTCCTCATGCCCTCAATTGCTGTAGTTTGTACCTTTCTGATTCTGTACAGAACAAATTGATGAATTATAGGTCTGCGGTGAAGGGTAATCATTTGTTAGCTTAAGTAAGGTGCCTTGCCTTGATTGCAGTGTTCAGTACTGAATACATTCAATGCACCTCAGATCCAGTCGTTGAAATGTAAATTATGTGAAATGTTTGTGAATTTATAAAAGTCAAACACACTATTGAAAGTCATGGATTGTGAAAGTGAAGGCAATAGGGTTTTGTTTTAAATGAATACTACATTAGACTTGACAGTAGAGAAGTGAGCCTAGCATAACACATACCTACTATGTGCCAGGCAGAATCATCTTGTAAGGTAGTTATTTTCCATCTTCATTTAAGAAGATGAGACAGCTAAAGTCATGGGGGCCAAGTAGTTTTCCTGTTTGCATGAGTGAAATGTTCAATACATTTTCATTTATTCTTTTTATATTTTGTTGTACACCATAATTTAAATGTACTCAGATTTATTCTTTTACCTATAGCTGGATTATGTCATTTTATAAAGGAAAATGTCATAGAACTTTCATGTATCTAATAACAGAAGTCTCCAGGTAGACAGCAGGATGTTGCTTTATTTCTTCTAGGACCTGGTGAGATATTCAGTTTCTTTTTAGAACAATTGCATATTTAACACTACTTCCCCTGAAGCCATCCCCCAGCCCATGATGACACTTAAGTGAAAAGCTATACAAGATTCCTCTTGACTTCCTAACGTACAATCTATAAACACACTTATCCTTCACTGATTATGAATTAGCTGATGTTGCAGCTTTGCTGTCACAGCTGATGAGAACCTAAAATTAGTGTTCCCAGGTGTGTTTTGGTAGCGCAGGGGGGTGGGTACCTTCTGTGGCCCCTTTACAGTTCCTGGCTGCACCTTCTTGAGATTAGAAAATTAGCAACTTGTGTATACTGTAGACTTGCTAGAAAAGTCTCAGCCAGGCTAGATAGAGGGGAGGCAAAGCATCACCCTATGCCTATGCTGTCTTTGATGTAAAGGATTCGGCCTCCATATTTCATCAAGACACTTGATTTTTGTGTATGTGTGCTACATGTGGGTTGGTTCCCTGTCTAGGGATTGAACTCAGGCCATAGTGGTGATAGCAATAAGGCATAACCTCGAGGCCACCAGGGAGATCCTCATCAGGTCACTGTTTCTGGGAATCCATTGCCCTCTCTCTAGAACTGGCATTAAGTCCATTCTCAGTGTGTGCAATTAAAGTGCACTGGACCAACGGTGAGAACTTGTACATTGAGGAAACACTTTGTGGCTTAGGAAGTTCTCAAATGTGTGAAATTTGAGATCAGTTTTTCACAGTACATCATCTTTATAAGCTCACTTTTCGAGTCACAGGGTGGCAAGCCTTTCTTTGTTTAGAGTTACCCTCATGTTCCAGCAAAGTTAAGGTATTACCTTCATTCGCCTCATTTGTCTCAACCTTTACATAGGAGATTAAGTGGATTTCCCAAGATCTGGAGAACAAGCAGAAGTAAATGCTATTAAAAAGGTGATTGGATATGGTCTTGTCTTTACAGACAATGATGTTCTTGCTTTGTTGGAGGTTATTCTAGAATGTCTCTGTGCTTATTCTTCAGTATTTTAAAATATGCAGGGAGATAAGTGAATATGTATTTACCCAAATCATATAAATTGTTATTATTTCATCAACACAGTTGTTCCTCTTGACATTTATAGAGTGCCTGTTAGTAGTTGTTATTAGATGCAATTTTCATAACTTCCTAGTAAATAAGAGGAGATCTGCATACTTTCTTCACAGGTAAGATCTTTGAAGTATGGACTGATTAAATATGCATAGGTGGGATAATGAGACACCTGGGTAGTGTCATCTATGTGAAGCAATTTCAAAGACCAAGTAATTTTTTTTCCTCAAACATGTATTTACTAAGTGTTTAATGTATGACAGGCAGTATTCAAGGTACACATGGAGAAGGCAATAAATAAGACAGTTATTCTCTCCTCTCAGAACAAAAGAAAAATGGCAGGAATCATGTAAATAGTTAAAACAGTACAGTGCTCCAAATATTGAAATAAATGACAATATATGCCTGGCGATGACTCCTTAAAATGAAAGTGCTTAGGTATGCTTAATCCATTAACCTCACCATATTTTTTTTTGCCATATTTTGTATGTATATATGTATATTGTTTTCTTTGAGAAAAATTCTATTGTTTCCAGTTAAATTCTCTTTTAAAGACTATGATGACACAGACATGTTAAGACCCATTGGTATAAGGTGTTATTAGGAACTGAGATGAGTTGTTAAGAAAACTTATGGTCAAAGGTCCAGAAATTTACACATACTGCCTTGGTTCAGTTGCTTCTCTCACATGAAGTCACTAAGTGAGGCCACATAAAAAAAGGACAAATTTAAACACAGGTCCTAATGTCAAGCTATCTGTTAAACTACTTGGATTCTTGACTTGGGGTCAAATTCAAACCACAACTATTTTCCTCCAGAAAAATACAATTAACCACAAATCTTCCCATACCACACACACACACAAAGTGGAGCAAATAACACCATAAATTCTTTTAGTTTCATCTAGTCACTCCTCCCTTATTGCTGGAGAGTTATCTTAGATGATGGGTGGTATAAGGAATAATCATATTTTTAACTCAAGAGAAGGCATCCTGCACAGGGACTCTTTGAACAACCTGAGACTGAGGCTTTTAACTTTTGCTGAAGAAACAGAAAATAGATGGTTTTGTACCAAGTCCAGGGGTAAAGGTTTCCCTGACTCAAAGGTAATTCTCCTAGTGGTATCTTATAGTTTGCCTCTATTTATGTTAATGTAGTATTAATGCTAGAAGAAAATGAGACTGATAGATGACTTATTTTTCAAGCTTCCATTTGAATCTGGTTATTAGATTAGGAAGCCAACCACACACTTGTTTCTAAGATAGCATAGCACAGACAAGACAGGCTTAATGTGTGGGAGGGGCCCGGCACTGGTGCTGGCGGATGACACTGGAGAATCATTGGAGGTCATTGATGAATCAGTCAGTGTATTAGGTCACAAATAGAAGAAAGTGCCTGGCTAATTTAAACAGAGCCAGCAGACACCCCAGCTACGGAAGAAGAATTCTCTTTCGTGTCACAAGTCTGCCTTGAATGACACTGCTACCACCTCATCCCTGGACAGTGTGCACATCTGCCGCTTTACTGCACCGTGGCCACCATTGGGGGCAGGAATTCTTGCTTTCTGTGAGTTCCATGTTTGGTGCCCTTACCTTCAGGTTCAAAGTGCTGGATGGAGGCTTCTAGTTGATGGAGTAACCTGGCTGTCAGAGGGGAAAATGAGGAGATGCTTGAATCTTTTTAATCTTTGTATCATCAAGAGAAATCCTCTTTTTTTCAAAATTTGGGCAGAGAGCCATAGTCTTTTTAAAAAGATTTATTCATTTATGCATACAGAACTGGGGTACAGGCCAGAAGTGCAGGGACAGTGAAAGGACTCACCAGAGGTAGAGTGGGGAGCAGAACAGGCAGATTGATGAAGCACTCTGCTGAGGGGAGCAGTGGGTGAGGTAGGATAGGTCTGCTGTCCCATGTATCTCACCTCCGGGGTCAGGGATCGAACTTGCAGTGAAGCAGATCGAACTTTGCAGTGCTGCATCCTAACCCATTGTGCCACCAGGGAGGGTCCAAGGCATATCCTTAATAAAGAATTTAAGGTATTGATTAGTCAGATAAACACCATAGACATCTATATAATTATGGATTTTTTTTATTTATTCTGAAATCTCAACCATGTTTCTCTCCTGTCTAAATGACCAAACTCACAAGCAGGTGAGGAATTTGATGTTAAGTGTAGCGATAGGCCAGTTCCTCAATAGAACCATTGACCTTCACAGAACTTTTTACAGGCTTCACACCTGGGGGCAAGTGTCAATAATAGCCACTGAAATTTCTTGATATTGTATCAGTGGCAGGCTAAGTCTGCCACTTATAGAGCTGTGACTTTGGAAAACATATTTTATTTAACTCAGCTTTAGTATCTTCACCAACAAAACATAGGGGGACTTGACTATTAGATGTCCTCATATATGAATTCATTTATTCACTCAGTATTGATTGTGTGCCTTCTCCATGGTAAGCAGTACTATAGGCATTACGCAGTAGTAGTAAACAAGTGTGGCTAACTCTCTACTTTGGTAGTCCATGCATTGGGTGGACAGACACTTGGCTTGGGAGGTACCAGACACAGAAAGTGAGAATCAGTAACACTATTTTGGATATACTGAATTTGAAATGAATATTAAATAATCACATGGAAACATCTGGATTTCAGCAGGAAGGAAAGGACTGAAACTATAATTTTGAGTTGTATAAGCTTATTATGTGGTTTTGAAAGCCACAACATGGAGGCCATTGAAGCTGTGAGTGCAAATTAAGAAGACAATTGAGGACTTAATGCTAGAATATTCTAAACTCACCATTGAAATACATTCAGAGTAATACACCTATGATTTAGGGGAAAATATGGAACTTAGGATAAAGATGATTTAAGAACTAAGGAATAACCAATCTTGTCAAATGCTGATTTCTCCAAATGGCTCAATGTCTTTGGTAAGATGTGACCAATGTGAAGTTCAGTAAGTTTTCCTTTGGTCAAATAATAATGATGAAAACCAGGTTGAAGGGAATGGAGGAAAGTGGGAGTTGAGAATGTGGAAACACAAATTATATACAACCCTTTCAGGAAATCTTGTTAAACCTCTTATGTTAGATGTTGGTGCTGCAGTCTCAGAGCTTTTACCTTTTCTGTCTTTATGTTTCAGGCCAAGATTTAAAGTCCAAGGAGAAAATACCCTTGCTCTGAATGAGAGAAACTATAGGGTTAAGTTCTGTAATGGGTTCTGGAGTCCTAGTTCCTAGTGGGAATCAGACTATTGTGCATTTTTTAAATGGAAACACTGACAATGTGGTTGGTCTTAAGGAAGGTCCTGATTTCTCCTACACAGACTCAGTTTCAGAGTGAAAGTTTGACATTCCTTTGCTTAAATATTTTTTGACTGACTCAAAGCTAAGGGTTTCCACACCTTTCCTCTATTTAGCAGCAGCCTTTCTACTGCCCTCTGAGTGAACATCTCCCTTTGACTATTTTTCATTTTGTAGGGAGTTTAATTTTATATTTAATTACCCAATATTCAGAGCACCTGTGATTTGGCATTCACTCTCTATACAAAGTGGCCTAACATTCTCTATAGAAAGGGCCTATTTTCATAATAGTTTCTTCCCCAAAAGAAACTATTAAGAGCTAGCTGTTAAAATTTTCTTTTTGGAAACTTTCTATAATAATGGTTCTGGGCAACCTGGACATTTTCTTGGTAATGAATGAAATTGATGACTTTCTTACATATTTAGTAATTACCACAAAATATATTAAATATTTTCATGTTAAGATCTGAAACCATAAAATACAGAGTCAGTAAGTTATAGGACATTGGTCTTAGTGATTTTTTAAAAAATTTATCTCTAATAGTAAGAAGAAGAATATAGAATATAAACAAATAGGATACCATTAAACTATAAGTTTTCTGCACAGCAAAGGAACCATTAACAAAATGAAAAAGCAGTCTACTGGATGGGAGAAAATACTTACAAGCCATATATCAAATGAGGGTCAAAATATAAAAACAATTTATATAACTCAGCTATAGTACCACATGCAACATAGTTAAAAAGTATGCATTTTACTTTGAAGACATATAGATAATGAACAGATACATTAAAAGACACTTTGGCCTCTCAAAGGAGACACAGTGGATTAAAACATTGCTCTATGAAGCTCTCCCAAGCCACTGCAGCATGAATTCAATACTTGGCCAGGGAGCTGACCCACATGGCACTGCAGACCTCTCATGACTAGCCTGCTGCTCCCCTCAGCAGTGTGTTTCAGTAGATCTGCCTGTACTGCTCCTCACTCTGTCTCTGGTGAATCTTCTCACCCCCCGTATTTCTGGCCTATACCCCAGTTCTGTATGCATTAATATATAAATTTATTTA
>NW_004567104.1:35968111-35981437 GCF_000260355.1 Condylura cristata
CACTAAGATTTCTCCTATCACTGGTCATAGTGGCAGCATTTGGGAATGAAAGTTAAAGCCACACTAAGATTTCTCCTATCACTGGTCATAGTGGCTATTATCAAAAAGCCATGAAGTAACAAATATTAGAAGGGATGTGGTGAAATGGATCACTTATGCTCTGCTGTAGGAGTGTAAATTGGTAGGACCACTATAGAAAATAATATGGAAGATCCTCAAAAATATAAAAATAGAACTGCCATAGTATCTACTAATCTCACTTCTGGGTATTTACCCAAAAAAAATGAAAACAATAATTAAAAAATATGCATATGCTTAAGTTCATTGCAGCTCTATTCACAATAGCCAAGATATGGAACAACCAAGTATACAATGATAGATGAGTTTTCAAAGGAGATGTGGTGTACACACACACACACACACACACACACACATATACATACACACAATATAAATATATGGTGTATGTATGTATATATATGTATGTATTATATGTGTGTATACATATATACACACATGCATACAAGAATAGTAATATATATATACACACACATACATACACATGAGAATAGTAATCACCCATTAAAAATAAAGAAATCGGCCTTCCCTGGTGGCTCAGCGGGTTAAAGCACAGCACTGAGAATCTAAAGCCGCTTCTGCATTAGTTCGTTTCCGCCTGCCCGGGAGTGACCGCATGGTGTGGCAGACCTCTCCTGACCCGCCCGCTGCTCCCCTCAGCACTGTACTTCCTCCATCTGCCTGTTCTGCTCCCCACTCTGTCTCTGGTGAAGCCTCTCACGGCCCCTGAGCCTCTGGCCTGTACCCCAGTTCTGTATGCACAAATAAATAAATCTTAAAAAACAAAAAAGAAAATCTTGTGATTTTGAACAACACTGATAGACCTTGAGGAGATTATGCTAAATAAAATATCTGAGAGAAACTAATGCCATATGATTTTACTAATTTGTGGAGTATACGGGGAAAAAAAGTTAAATGCGCTGGAATAAAAAAACAAAACAGAAAACAAGTAAGTACTTAGACTCTGGCAATGAGATGGTGGTTATTGGAGGGAAGGTAACTGGTGGAGGTAGCAGATGGTAGATGACAACTACGTATGTGTTGGTGGGTATGATATGATATATGCAGTTGCTGAAGTGAAGAATTGCACACCTGAAACCTATACAGTTTTGTATATTAATGTTACCCCCTTAAAAAGATAAAAAAAAAAGTTTTTACCTTGTTATATTTTTGTCACACTTTTATCTTTGTGACTTAGCAACAAATCATCAGACATGTAGGGATTGAATGTTACTTGTGTGTTCCATGGGGTCAAGTAAAGTGCATGACAAATAGTTAACTGAGTATTTGTTGATTAAGAGAACAACTGATACCGTGTATTTCCAGGCATAAAATTATATTTTTACCCTTCCACAAATAATTTATTCTTAATGTACAAAGTGCTTATGAATATTCCAGTTAATATTTATACTGATTGTATAAATATTGATTTAAAGGACTGAATGGACATCCTTGATCCTAAGGGGTAGGACATCTGACTGTATTAAAGTTAGAGTTAGGGAACTAGGACCAGGGAGATAGATCTTTGCTTTTGGTTTTATATTTGTTGTTACTGTTATATTTATGTGAAAGACCATCAGAAACCTTCACACTTCAGAATAAATAGAATTGTAGGCCAATGATAGCCCATAATACTTAAGCAGAAGCTATTTATGCCATCTGTTTGCTTCCCTAGGGTGTATCAAGTCTCCCATATGGGGGAGTACTGCCTCCTTCAGGCAGGCAATGTCTTTTGTTCCATTTATAGTTCCACAGTACTTAAATGTTATTGTTAAACTGAATTAATTAGAACTGGGAAGTTTTTCTGAACCTCTGGGTATTGATTCTCATCTTTGTTCCAATCTAGAAATTGCTAAATCTTTTATATTCTCCAAAGACCATAACATATACCCAATGTTTCAAAACAAAGGCTTATTTTTCTACCTTTAATATTGAAAAGGTAGACACAAAAACAAATAAAAATGATCTAAACAGACAAATGTAAAGTAACAAAATATCTCTTTTAGATGAATCAACAAAAATGATACTCTAAAGACCAAGCTATTTAATCAAATAAATAAATCAAATATAAGTTAAATTGAGAGCCATCAAAGAGAAGCAGTTTTTCAGATCTTTAACTAGAATGAAAAATTGAGCCATATGTCAAAAATAGGAATGCTTTATTTTTCTATAACATTGCAGTACTTCTCAAAATGTGGTCTGCATGTGGAATAGTCCAGAGTGGAAGAGTAATATGCATGAAACAAAGGGGCTATTTAGCCAGAGTAATGCTGATGATGGAGAAGCAGATACTCAAAAGTGAATATACATTTATTGCTTTGAAATGTGTAATAAGGGTCATCAAAATAGAAGACTAATAATAATTACTTTGGCTATTCAAAAAGACAATAGATATATTTGAGAAATATTTTAATTCCCCAGAGAAATATATGTGCTTAGTAGCATTTTGATGCCTGGTAGTATTTTGATGCAGAAGAGAAGCAGATAGAATTCATGTCAGCCAAGCAGATTTGAATCTCAGCTATACTATTTACTTTTTGAGTAATACAAGGCAAGTCACCCATACCTTCCTGGATCTCAGTTTCCTAATTCAGTTTTCTAGTTTATTAAATAAGGAGAGTGATACATTCTTCAAGTTTTGGTCTACTTAATCTCACAAAGTGAAGATGAACTAAGGCAAGAGTTGTGTATTTGTTTAGTAAAGGAACCAGATAGTAAATACTTTAGGAATTGCAGACCAGATGGTCTCTATTGAACTGCTCACCTCTGCCATTGTAGTGCAAAAGATTCATAGTAGTATGCAAACAGACCATTGTCTTTGTGTTTCTCTAGAACTTTATTTACAGAACATGGCCCAGGTTTGTCCAGGGGGGCAGTTACCCAACCCTTATCTCAGACAGACTGGGATAATGGTAATGCTCATAAATAAACTAAATACTAAAAAAATCACCCAGCAAACTACCTGACAGGTATCAAATCTTGAACAAATTCATTGGGTCAATCACACAATCAATCAATCAGAGAGTGAATGTGGCCTGGTGAGTATAATCACCATTCCCAACCTCACTACTTAATATTTTGCTACTTCACATGTCATATTTTTTTCTGTTTTTATGAAATCATTTGACAGTTCCTACTGATGTCCCAGGAACATTATTATAGTTAGAAATTTCCTTAAAATAACTTTCTGAAAACAGTTTTGAAACAATTGCTTAAGGTAGGGTGTTTAGAAAGTTCAGTGCTTAAAACTGGAGGAAATATATAGCATTCTCTTTCCTCAAAGTACTCTAAAAATGACTATGTAATAGGATGTATAAATAGGGTTTATAAAATATTTTTTTAGAAATTCTTTGTTAAACAAAATTAAATATCTCTCTTTATTACAAAAATTCTGCTGGGTGTTGATGTTTAAGAAGGTGGGGGAATACATTTTGCACTTTTCCCCAGATATTATTTAACTGGAAAATTTTTTCACATATCTATTACTCTTCCAGAATATAGTCTATGGAGAATGCTATTTGAGAAATAGTATTCTATAACATAAATCAAATCTTGGTATACATAAAATAAATACTATAATGGATTCAGACTGGAAATGTATCATAGTAAAGAGAAAAAAATATGTTAACAGCTGCTAAAATACCTTTATTTTTCCATTCCATCATCCTTTCTTTCATTTATTCAATAATCAATGTGTATTCTATTCAACGCAGAGCCTTATTCTTATTCCTATTCAAAAGTCAGGGGTAGCTTTATGAATAGAAAGTTTAGATATTCTAAAATAAATGGCTAAAATCTCAAGCTCTTTGTTTCACATCTATAAAAACCTTTCTGAGTTTCATGGGAAGATAAACTTTTATTTCCAAAAGGAACTTCAAAGTTATATGAAGATAAAAGAAGAGCTACAGTGAGTGAACTGGAGTAATATTTGACAATAACCTGCCAGAGAACTCATCTGAATTAAAAAGAACTGTGATAACAGATCTCTTTTAGTTTAAGTCCATAGAAGTTTAAAATGGCATAAAGCAGTCTGGTTGATACTAATACTCTTGCATTAGAATCATTTACAAAACTTAATAATGAATTTTATTTAAGTAGAAGTGAGGAATGTGATCAAACCTCTGTATATCTAATCACACTATATAATTTTTGACTGATTTTAGCCACCGGAAACAGAGGAATTTCTTTCAGTCAAACTGCTGCTTATCACTTCAGTATCACCAATCATCAATATATCTATTCAACAACTTTTCTGTGATGTATGTTTGTGAGTGTGCACACACATACATACACACACTGGTTAACTTTTCAGAACTTCTTATATACATGTAGTGACTTAGTCCATATTATATCTATTTAGTATTCTGTACTTCTAAAGTGCTTGATGCTAAGTACATAAGAGGTATTGAACAAATGTCTTTTTTTTTTTTTCAGTGTGAAATGGAATTGGTGACTAAGATGACCCAATCCACACTTAACTATATTGAGCTATTCTTTGATTAATATGAGTTTTCTTTAAGCTATAAATATAAAAACTATATGCTCCCAAATACTTCTGAAATTCTGTGGATCAGTTGCATGATTATAGCCTGGCATTATAATAAATACACACATGCACATACACATATATTCCATAATAGAATTTTCCAAAAAATTAGAGAAACATATAGCTGTATCTTAATTTCAAATATTAGCCAACTGTAAATCTCACCTGGAATATAATTACTTAAGACTGGTGAGAAAGTGCAACTTGACATTCACCTTTATGACTTGGCCTTTCCAGGGTAGGGGAAAGACTTTCCCATTCAACTCAGTGGGGACATCAAAGCAACATAAGTATAGTCAGGAAAAGGATTATGTAGGAGAGAACAGATGGCCAAATATAGAGTAGGCTACTTTTGTTCATTCTGAATTTGGTAAATAATATATTCCAGAATTTATCATTATCATTATTTACATTGTGTTAAATGCAAATGGTCCAAATCACATCACAGTTTTTAAATTATATTTTAGTGCACATCTTTGAAAACTGGATGTCTATTATGTGTACATATTCTTTATGGGTTATGGAGAAGGGGAGAGGACAAAACTTTCAGAAATATCTGTGAAAAAACCTGAAATGAATTGATGGAATTGATGACAGTATTACTAAATAAATTGTGAAAAAGAACAGTAACTTAATCTTAATAAACCCAGCAGAGCCGGTATAATTAAATAGCAACTATGTTTTCATTTAATTATTTCTCACAAACAGCACTATCATTATATATGACCAAGAAATAACTTTTTTGTAGTTATTTGGCAAAACAGCATAAAATGAATTGAGTCTTACATTATCAATCGCAAAAATGGCATTACAGTGGATTGGAAGTAATTTGAAATTACACCTAATAGAACAAAGCAGATTCCAAATTAATGTATAGTGCTACTAGAAAATAAATGAATTACTTAATCTAAAGTCTTTTGTTTTAGTGGGAACCTTTAGCAATGAAAGCCAAATAGTTGTCCTTAAAACCATGAAATGAATCGTTGCAGCTGTAAGTGGCATTCGAGCTTACAAGAAAAAGATTCTCTTCTCTTGATACTCCTTTTGTGCAGTGTGGGTAAGTCCAACTGTATGACATAGTGCCAATTAGATTGTTTTCTTGCCATAATTTTGACATAACCTTTGCTTTCTTCTTTTACTCTACTCTTTTCTCTTTGCACCCCCTTTGTAAGGTTGTGCCTTGCATCCCTGCTTCTCATAGTTTATAAGTGTGTATGCTCTGACTTATAAACAAGGAGCTGCTATTGGCCAATTCATTAATTAGAGTCCTGCTTGGAGTTCTTCTGTTAAGTATAATAATTTATCCTTTAGCTTAACTAAGACTTTCTTCCTTCCTGATAAATGTCATTTAAGGGAAATATTGATTGAGGGTGGACACCTGCTAGATAATATATCTGCAGTTTATACATACTTGAGAATATTCAAGTACATTATCTCCTTTCTGATAGCAGTAATGACAATAATAAACCAAAGCTACTTCATTTTAAATAAACATGTTTTTAGTTGACAATGGAGGCATAATTCAAAACTTAGCTAATTGTTACTTTTGAGTTAGGGGATTTTAGTCAAATTGGAATTGGTGCTTGCAAAGATACATTATATTATTTAACTGTTCCAGAACAAAGTGTCTATCCACAGGGTTTCCTAAATATGCACTGCCGGTCTTTATGTTTATTCACACTGAAATAATTTCAAAAAAGTCATAAGTTCTAACCTCTCAGGATTGCTGAAAACTTCTAATAAGCATACATCTTGACTTCTTGTCTGTCTTTTATCAAAACTAGTAAGTAGAGCATCTGTCCTTTCATTCCAGCCATGTCTGACTATGACATTGTTGCTCTCAGATGGGTGCCCATGTGTGGCTTAGCCTTTGGATTCCTAAGTGGGACTGTCTGATGCTCTTTCAGGGTTGCTTCCCCATTGAGTCTTTGGTCTGTGCTCCTCTGGAATATATTATGATATTCAACTCTTAGTCTTTGCCTTGCTCATCCTAATCACCTGACTTCATTCTCTGCTTTATCGATTTTACCTTTGCATAAGATTTTGATTCATTTACTATTGTTAAGTCCTTGCCTTTTTTTTTTTTTTTGACACCAGGGTTACATCTGCAACAAAATAAAATTAACTACACTTTCTGGAAGAGATATTTCATACCTCTCCTTCTGGAGAGGTGTGATTGGGTAAAATCAACTGATTTTGGAGTGAGAAGGTGTGAGATAAAGAATCAGTTTGTATTCCTACCACAGATTCAATCTTGGATAAGGAATAATTTGTGCCTCTGTTGTTTTTCAAGACTGTGTTCCACTAAGCATTTTGTGAGTGGGGCCCTATTATAAATAGCATTTTTTAAAAAAATAATATTGTTGTGTTTTCATAATGCTTTTGATATAAACCTGGCTTAGAGAAAGTAAGGACAGAGGATGGACCTGAATGGATTATAGGGATGAATGTTAGGAGGATATTGAGCAGTATGATATGTAGAGACACAAAAGGGAATGATAAATTCAAGCCAGGTTTCAGCTGGTATGTATGCCTTTAAGCCAGGATCTATTTATATACCTAAGGCTAGATCTGGCTAGTGGGGCATAGATGCCACGCTTGAGGCACTGTAATAACATTTGAAGTCACACAGGTAACAGCCTGACAGTGTGATTGTTTTCAAGGGGATTACATTTCACGAAGGAGGAGGAATTTAGTCATTAATTGAAAGCAGGGGATGGTATGCGTAAAAGTAAGAGAAGCTAGAATGCTAGATAGTAGTCTGCCTAGAAGTTAGACCCCTACAAAGCCAAAGCTGAAATCCTCATAAATGGATTAGGCCACTCTAAGAGACATATTCTAGTGTTTTGACTAAACGAGTTCATTGCCTCATAGACCAGAACTTTGGGATCTGAATTCATTATTAACTACTAGTGAAACTTCTAAGTAAGTTTGTTTTTCTCCTGTCATCCCTCAATGTCATCTTAAAATATCTAAAATAGAATTTAATATTAGATCATGGCATCCTTAAGGCTGGAATAAAATTGTTTTCAGCTTTACATATCAAGGTTTTAGGACAGTGCTTGGCATAGGTACACAGGAGCTACTTTGGCGGAGTGGTGCGGGGAGGAGGATTAGTGTATGAACTAAAGAAGCTCTAATCCAGGGTCTGACATATACCTTTGAAGGTAGTTTAACCATTCTGAAAATTCTTGACTTTGTCACATCATTAGCCAGAGTTCACCCAGAGATAATTTGATGTCCGTGACAGATGGTAGGGTGAGGATGAGGGAAATGTCAAGGATGTCTTCTGTTTTTTTCTGAAAATTTTGACCAAAGTCTCCACCCCAACTTGGGGCACAGTGCCACATACTGGAATGTGATATTCCTACTAGTGAAATAGAAGAAAAGCAATTCATAATATATATCCAACCAATTGTGCTATGTCATCTTGATCTGTGTGTCATTATAAATGTGAATATATTGTAGGAATTACTAAAACTGACTGGGAAGAAAATCATCGTTTTTCTTAGACATCAGATTCTGCTATTGAGGAACTTAATGGAGAACCTGAAAACTATTGTTTTTCATGCATTTTTATCTGCTTTTCAATTCAGTTTGCAGTGACCTGTCAGTTTTCTAAATACTTAGAAGGAAATGTTATGCCTGCACTGGTTTGGGCGTGTTCTATTTTAATTAGGCCATTGATGATCTTGAATGGTTCAGCAGGCCCAGATTTCACTACCATGAACACAGATAATTACTTTTCCCAAACTTAACTTGTCACAAAGAATATGTTTTATCAGACTTTCTTATTTAAATCCAAAGTTGGAGACTTTGCTCAAGAAGGACATTTTTACTTAATCTTCACACCTTCTTATTTCAGAGGACTGAATTACCAAGTAAGCCAAGAGAAGATTATACTAAAAATGGGATTCTGCACATTGTAAACTTATTCAGCATAGATTTTACAGGAACCTCAGGGGATTTCATTCTACACTGAACTTGAATAATTTTCAACAATACTTTCTAGTTTAGGAAAACTGTCTCTCAAATTTCCTTTTTGTTTGTTCTTTATTATGTATAGCGATATGTAACAGAATAGAGAGAAACATGAATTTGGGTGCTCTTAATCCTTGGTGAATTCCAGTAGATTTATGTAAAGATTTATGATAATTGTTTTGGTAAAAAAAAGTATGTTTGGCATCGGATTTTACAAATTGCATTCACTGGACAAAAATGTGTTGAATATATACTCTGTGTCAGGTTTGTCAAAGTTTTCTGACACCCTTGGTTGTAGTTTTTAGTAGGCCACCCGCCTTTGATCTGCCTGTGTTTGTGCTTTTTCTCAAACCAAACTTAGAAATCCAGATATGCAGAAGGGCAACTGTGTGGCTCTATCCAGACTGACAAAATGTACAGAATAAGGAAGCAATGAATTCCAAAATAGAGCATGTGCATGTTCAAAGTAATTACTCCTCTTCCTGTATTTTCTTCCTCCAGACGTTTGCATAGTACTTTCTCTCAAGATCCACCTCTCCTTCACAGGCAACCCAGTTTAAAATAGTCACTGTGCACTGCCTACCCCCTGTTCCTCATGTTTCCTTAATCATGACTGCAATATGTTTGTAGTTATATTTTTGTTTATCTTTTCTCACTAAAATATAAGCAGAGCATCTTGAGGAACTTGATGAGTTTTGTTCATCTTTACACTTCTGGTCGTTTGATCAGTGATTGATGTGTAACAGAATCCATTAACCCTTTGTCAAGTAAAAGTATTTATTACAAAACGACAGACAGTTTTGGGATGCCTGACTATTAGACTGAAGAATAGTTAGATTCTGACCTCTGGGTAACAGTGGGGAGAGGGAACAAACAGAGGAAGGGCATGGGGAGATAGGAAGGCAGACATACAGTTAAAATGATAGATGTGAGGATGAGACATCTAGATCCTTGATAGGCACCAAGGGACAGATCCTGAAAGATAAATTAAGGCTAGCTGAACTCATGAAACTCAGAGATGTGAGACCAAGACTCAAAAGGAGAAATCATATATATCTTTTAAGATACGGAGAGTTACAGTGGTAGATCCTGGAAGGGAAAACTGTGGAAATAGATAAGGACTCCAAAGAAGCAGGAAAAATGGAACCAGCATTTTCTGAGCCTCTCTATGATGCAGACATTGTTTTTCAGCTTTTCAGAGGGGAAATATGACCCCTCAAAGGATGTCCAGTGACTTCTTAGCTAATAGAGCCAGGCCACAAACAAGGTTCTTATTCTACAGGCCAAGGCCCCTCCCTGTCCCTCCCTATCCATTGCTTCCAGGGCCTGCATTCCTCTTCTTCTCTTCCTCACTTTCCTTCTTAACTTACCACCATGTCCTCAACATGAGATAGTTTAAAAGTTCAAAACAGCCATTCTAAGTCATTTTCACCCCTTTTTGTGAGTTTGGAGGGGAGATTTAAGAAAACTAAAAGCAATAAAGGTAAACTATTTTCTAGAATCAGCAGGATATTTAGCTAGTATTTTTTGAATATAAAAGGAGATGAAAGCATCTGAGAAAAAAAAATCCCAATAATAAAGAGGAAATGGTGTCAACATTTGTTTGGAAAGAGCAAATGCACTCTAACTTAAATTTCTAGAATTTAGCCAAGGAAAATTATATCCCCATTAACTTAAAATACCCAGGTTCTGAAGATTTAGCTATTGACTGCAAAATGCCCCCATGTGACATATTTAGGCGTTATGGGGATAATGGTTGTTAAGAAAATCTCTAGGAGGTTCCAAAAGGATTGAAATTATTTAGGCGTAAAATAGAATTTTATGTTTGTAGCAACAGTGTAATACGTATATATATCTGTATATATATATCTGTATATATATACATAAATATGTTATATATACATAAATACATTATATATACATACATAAATACGTTTTATATATATATATATACATAAATATGTGTGTGTGTTATATACACACATACACACATTATGGATGGGCTATACACACACACACACACACACACACACACACTATGGATGGGCTAAAGGAAAAAAATGGGAGGACTTCCAAAAAAAAAAAATAGTGCCACTAGTTAGAAAGTCAAAATAAAGCAGAATTTTAAATTATGTTAATGTACATAGTTTTGAAATAATGGTGACATATATCAACTGACATTTGGGAATTTATCAAAGTTAAATATAATGTGCTTTCAGCATAGGTATGTTTACAAGTGCTTATTTGTCAGGCTCATAGTTAAGATTACCTATAATGGAAATGCAGAAATGACTTTTTAATTACCTTTCTACCACCCATTTGCCTCATTCACTTTACTTTTGTAACATAAAATGTTTCCATTATTCATTTTTGAGCTTAGTTCTATAATAACTTCCAAATCATTAAGTTGTTCCTCCATAGGAAAGTGAGATGGAACTATGAATGACTAGCTGAAAAACACTGACCAACCCATTCAAAAGCATTTGTTGACTAACCTATATGTACTTAGTACTTTCCCAGACTCTGAGAATGAAATACAGAAATGAAAATTGACATGAAAGTCCTTGTCTTCATGAAACCTACCGTCTGGTTAAGAGGGAAGACAATAAACAGACATGTGTTCACCCATATGAAATATGTTGCACTTTAGAGTAGATAAGGACTATGAGGAAAATAAAATGGGTTAAAGGATGAGAAGATGCAGGGGAGTGAAGAATCGGAGTTAGAAGTTCAGTCAGAGCTGTCTCTCTACAAATGTGACTTCTGGGCAAGATTAGTTTATCAGCAAATAGAAAGTGCAAGGAAAGAATAAGTTATTTTATGTTTAGCACATGCGAAGCAATTTACAGAATCTTTTTTCTTTTTAAAGATTTATGCATACAGAGCTGGGGTACAGGCCAGAGGTACCGGGGTAGTGAGAGGATTCACCAGAGACAGAGCGGGGAGCAGAACAGGTGGGCTGACTAAGTGCTGAGGGGAGCAGCTGGCGGGAAAGGAGAGGTCTGCTGCGCCATGTGGGTCACCTCCAGGATGGGCAGGGATTGAACTCATGCTGAAGTGGCTTTAGCTTCTTAGTGCTTTGCTTTAACCCGCTGTGCCACAAAATCATTTTTAATAGAGTATTTCAAGCGATCTTTATTGTAACACAACAGAGTAACAATGCTTCCACTCACTTTAAAACTGGACAATCTGTTATTCAGGAAGAATGACTAAATTCCCTAGGATCACACAAGTCATTTCTAACTGAATTGGGATTAAAATGCAGATCTGATTTTAGAAACCATGTTCTTACCATGATATTGAACTCTCTCTTGGATCATATAAATTCATCCTTTAATACTGATTTTTCTCTTAATAATAGCTTAGTGAAGAATGAAATTTTTTATACAATTTTCTCTCCTGTCTCTTTATAGAAGCAATATCAGAATACTATCTATTAACATCTATGACATTTCCTCCTGTGCATCAAGAGTTGGTGAATATTGAAGATGCAGAGATAATGTGACTCGTGAAAGCCCAGGCACTCCCAGGATGAGGAAGGGAGAAGACAGACAACAGGATAATTTCAAAGTACTGTGATAGATACTAAATTGGGGCACTGTAGCAACCGAAAGGAATTGCAACTACAAAGACAAAAACAAAATAGCAAAAAAAAAAAAAAAAGGAGAGAGTATTACTACTAGAAGGGATAATTGTCTTCTGGATCTCGAAAGAGTTAATTGGAATCAGGAGGTTCTGGGAATATAATGGGTTGGGGGATTTATTAGTTACCTGTGACTGCTGTCACAAATTAACCACAAACTAGATTGGATAAAACAATAGAAATTTATTCTTTCACAGTTCTGAAGGCCACAAGTCTGCCATCAATTTTATAGGGCTGAAATAAAGGTGTTTGCAGGGCCTCAGTCCATCTGGAGACTCTATAGGAGAATCTGTTTCCCTGCTTCTTCCAGCTTCTGATGATTGTTGGCCTTCCTTGGCTTGTAGCCAATTGGCTTTAACCTCTATGAGTCTTTCCACGTGGCCTTCTCCTCTAGGTGTGAGGTCTCTTTCTGCCTCTCTTACAAGGATATGTGCAGGTGTGCTTAGGGTGCACCTGGACAAATCACAATACTACCCTCATTGCAGAGTCCTTAATTTTCATCTGCAATGATCCTTTTTTATCCTCATATAAAATAACAAAACTGCCTTTGTGGGTTCTAAGGACAAGGGTGTATATTTATGACTCCCTGCTCCTTACCTGTCATATCAAAGCTGGGGAATGGGAGGAGAGATTCTTAAAAATTTTTAAAGCGGATTCTGATGGCTTTTCTTTTCTCCTTCACCATCATACACATGAATATTAACAGCCAGTGAGTTAGTTGTAGGTCCTGAGATTATTAAAGATATTGATAATCACAGGTGTATGCTACTAGTAGGTGTCAGTGAAGAACTGTTCTTCTGGCTGAGTGGTGTTGACTATAATTACTGTATATGCAAATGGGCACAGATGACCATAAAACATGGCATTTTCTCTATTTTATACATGCTTTTATAAAGTTTCATTTTATGCAGCACATTTTGGCCACTAATGTCATATCATGCAATTTACAGGCATAATTTTGAATGAAGAGGTAAAATAAAGAATTTTGTGAGTATCATTGTATATCCATCACATAAACAAAAGTATAGAAATTTATACAAGCTATAGAAGTTTACATAAATTCTATGTGTACTCTACT
>NW_004567104.1:35981657-36010508 GCF_000260355.1 Condylura cristata
CAGGAGAGGTCTGCTGTGCCATGTGGGTCACCTCTGGGGCCGGGATCGAACTCATGCTGAAGTTGCTTTAGCTTCTTAGTGCTGTGCTTTAACCCTCTGCACCACCAGGGAGGTCCCTCTTTTATGTTTTTATATACATTTATTTTCCAATGGAAAATGGCATTTAAAAAAATACTCTGCATTTCTTAAAAATGTTCCTAAATAGTTGAGCATTTTTAAATGACCTATCAATATTTAGTAAATATACTTTTTATAGGAACCATTTTGGTGTGATCATATGTGTTTTTCCTGCATTCCTACCTATGGGGATAAACCTTCATGTCTTCGTTTGTAGAGAACTGGTAATATTTCTTCCTTCATATTGTATTATTTGAGCAGCTAAGAATTTCTCTCATATATTCTAAAGTGGGAACATTAAACTCCAAATTCTTATTTTACACTGATTTTTTCCCCCTTATCATCACCAAAAAGACAAAAACAAAAAATAAATGCAAGCAAAGACAGAAACATTCTATGTTTTGGCTTCTCCTGTAAGAGCTGTACTAAATTTAAGTGAATCTCCTATTTTCTTGGGAAATTTGGCTTTTACCATATTGAAATCACCTTTTTTCATTGTGCCAACAGAAACATGCACCTTATTGTTGTATTGTGTTTATGTACTTCTAGAATTTTCTGAAATCTCTATTCAGTATTCAGCTGTGATATGAAATGGATTGAATAGTAAATAGATCATTGGAGGTGACTTTTGATGCATAGTACTAATGTAAAAATGGATTTATAATCCTCTTATACTAAAGATTGAATAATGATTAGGCTAAAACATTTTGACCTGCCATTCTCCTTCCAGGTGGTCTTGGCCCAACCATCCCAGGTGGTTTTAATAAAATGGAGAATAGTCCCCTTCTCTAGAGGGAGCTAAATGCATTATGTCAGGGGAGAGCTCAGTAATGCTTGTTTTATGTTAGTCTTCCTTTTGGCCTATTTCCTGTCTAGCCTTCAGATGAGTGAGGAGCAAATACATGGGTGATGTGCCCACAGTGACTTCTAATGCAAGACAATAATGGGTTGTGTGATTGTGGCCAAATTCGTCTGGAACCTGTTGTTCATAGGACGTTTTCCTTCTACTCACAATAAGTTACAATGCTCTAACTACTAATTTGGGAGAAAAATCAAGAGAGTATGAATAAACACACAAGTTACATCAGAAAAAAAATACTTGGAAGTGATCTTAGACTGTTAAATCCTATAGAGAATAATATAGAGAATGCTTATAACTTAACATAAAACAAGATTCAAATGTGTGCATGTTTTATCATTTCAACTGTTTTTTAGAAGTCCCAAATCATAGGCAGAGGGAAAAAAAAAAACTGGAAGGAAATAGACAAAAATGTTAACAGTTGTCACATTTTGGCACAGAATACATACTTTTGCTTTATCTTTTTTCTAAATGCTTCATTTTTTAAATTTTAAAATGAGTCTGGAAAAGATACTATTTATCTACAATAGCTGTCATCTGATTGGTGATCCATGCATATAATCAAGGTTCAGCATACAAGGTGTGGAAATTGGTAATAATTGAAGCATCATCTTCAGAATAGATTACCTTTTCTCTGTCACTTCCTACATCTCCCTTCTCCTCACCCATTGTCCTCTTCACGAATTAATGTACCCTAAAGTCTCCAAGGTAGTCTCCTGCAAAATGCATCCTGATAAGAACAGCTACATCCTTCTATCTCTACTCATGAGGAATACTTGATAAGCTAATTTTAATCGATTATATTGTAGTGTCCTTTGATCCTGGTGGGAATTTATGACATTATAAAAGGCCATTGGGAGATTTTTTTTTAAGAAGAAAGGAAAAATGGAAAACCAAAATTTAAATCAAAAGAGATCAGGATCTATAATCCTACTTATATCACTTCATACTTGTATAACCTTGGACAAGTTGCTTAACCTTTCTGTTCTAAGTCTCAGTTTTCTCTTAATCACGATGGGGAAAATAATATACTTTTTCTGTTTGTTGTGCAGATTAGTGGTATGATTTGTATAGCTAAATGAACTAAATTGATTACACCTGTTATGCTTTACAACTACTGGATGAGCCAGGCATTAGAGCAATCAGGGTGGTACTTCAGGATAGCTTAGTTCTAGCTCCTCTAGCTCATGAACTTAGCCTCTTCTCCTAAACAAATATTGAGCTATATTTAAATTAATACTTACAGAACATTGACTGTCTTCCATATCATTTTCGTGTGCATTCACCTTCTGTGGGTTTTATTTTTTGAAGACCATCTGATATCTATCTGGAAGTCAATGTTTATTTTCAATTCAATCTGCAGAAGTACAGAATGATGATAAGATAAGAACATGGCATCCTTCAAAACACATTTTGGATCATTCAAATTGCCTCTTTGTGACTTTATGTCCCTCCCAAAGTATGCCCCACAGGCTCTGTGGCAAAGATATTGTGAAGTCAGAATTTCACTTCATGCTAGTAATAATTGAAAAGGTTAAGGTTTAAAGACAATGAGATCACTTTAAAAAAAAATGAATGTGACTCTACACTAACCCCTAAATGTGCTTCCAGGACCCTCTACAACTTGGAGAGGGGAGGGAAGATAAGTATTGGTTTTCATTTTTAAATGCCTTTCTCTGAGGCTCAGAGGGTTTCTTATTATATCTATTTCACCTTCAAAATGGCATTGCTGAGTTCCCAGTAAAGGTTACTCATGAATCTGAGGATTTGCCTTTCTGACTCAGAGTTTACTGGCATTTGCTAAATGTTTGGCTTTGCATTTACTTTGTCTTGACTATGATGAAAGTGAGACTTTGTCTCATTCATTTATTAGGTAACACTTGCTGTGCTACATAAGGTTGAGTCATTTTATACTGGCCACCTGGAATGGCTTGAGACTAAGGAAAGGCTTTGCATCCCCAAACTATTTACATAATTTGGCTTCTAACTATCCTCTCCCTACTTTCATAGTATTAGAGTAACAGCACAGGTGAGTGAGTAACCTCACCCTTACTGTGTGGCCTGCTGCATTCTTCAGTGGGAACCAGGATATCCATACCACTTAGCTTGGTTTCCCCAATTACCACATTTGGGAAACACCATGAATAAGTGGAGCTGTTCCCTTAGTTATGAACGTTAAAATATTCCTTTCTAGGTCTTTATAGAAAAGGTCAAGAAATTAATTTTAGATGAATATCTTCACCTTCTTAGGCAGTTGCCGTATTAATGATCTCATGACGGATTGCTCCTTAAACTGGCCCCAGAACAGGTCAGAGGGGAGTGAGAATATCCTCTATTTAATGAGGCAGAGATCAAAGCCCCTAATATTTTATCACTGGCATATAGATAGAAGGAGTCATCACAGAATAGAGAATGACTAAAGAAGCCTAGTGCCTTTTATGGGATTGTGTGTTTTGCCAAGAAGATAAAAGGCCTATGTGAGTCTAAATATTTTTCTTTGAGCTTGAGGCATTTTCAAATTCATCTTAAGAAGCAAACTTTTTATGTTATTTTTTTCTTTTTATTTTTAACTTTTCCAAAATACAGAATAGCTGAAAGAAGTGAATGATGATCAACTGTGTACCCACCATGAAAATTTAGTAATTAATAACATTTGTTACAATTATCATTAATGTTGTTTCTCTAAGTAGAACCATAGACAGGACTGTACACTTCCCAAACATATCTTAATTGTGGGGAATTCATATATAATCATAGAACTATTTCTGTTACTGATTGTGAATGCACCTTGGCATGTGCATTATGCATCTATGCACAGAAGGATATAATGCTGAACCCCAAATTTTTGAAACGGAATAGTTTTTGCTATCAAGGTGGCACCAACAGAGGTGATGGGAGCCCAAGTCCACCATCTGGAAAAACAGGGACTTAGATGGACATTTGTTGAAGAGATTATAGTTCACTCATGGGTTATTAAAGAACATTAGGCCTATAATTTCTTTTTTTTAATTTTACATATTTACTTATTTTACATTATTCTTCAATTTTCATCTTGGTGTTATACTCATGGACTTTCTACCACCAATTCACCCATGTACCATCACCACAGTCCCATGTAATTTCTAATTATGGTCATGGTGAAACTTGACCAAGTTTGAAGGGGGGGGTTACCAGATGAAGGAATTAGAAATAGCCATTTAGAAGATTGGGATGCTTCATGCAGTTTGGAATGCTTAGCAATCAGGATAGAAATTGAATCATCTCAAAGTTTTATTCCTCTCTTTTGCTTCATTAAACTTAGAAAATTTGAAGAGAGAGTGAGACAGACTTGAAAAGAATTTATGTGAGACAGTGTTGCTCTTGATGAACTTATTGAGAAAATCAAGCTCTGAAATATATATATGTATATGAAAAAGCTGTCTACTTAACAAGTTATGCTGTGCTCATTTCCGCCGCACATACACTTACCAAGTTTTAACTAGACATAACTGAGGTTTCTATTTTTTAATATATATTTTTTAAATTTTTTTCCCATCATTCTGGATTTTGTGCATTTTTTTTTTTTCATCTCAGTTGTAATTCCCATGGGCTTCCCACCACCAATTCAGCCAAGTGCCATCAGGATAGTCCAGTGCACTATTACATGAAAAAGGTAGAGATTTATCACCCTCCCTCTAACAAACTACATATGAACTGAGTAAGATTCTTAGTCTGTGCCATTCTTTATGTTAAAATTATGAATTCTCGGCCCTCCCTGGTGGTGCAGAGGGTTAAAGTACTGCACTAAGAAGCTGAAACCACTTCCGCATGAGTTCGATTCCCGCCTGCCGCCTGCCCCGGAGGAGACCACATGGCGAGCCAGACCTCTCCTGACCCGCCCACTGCTCCCCTCAGCAGTGTACTTCGTCAATCTGCCTGTTCTGCTCCCCACTCTGTCTGGTGAAGTCTTTCACCACCCCTGAGTCTCTGGCCTGTACCCCAGTTCTGTATGCACAAATAAATAAATCTTTAAAAAAAAAAAAAATTATGAACTCTCGGCTCTCCCAGGTGGCACAGTGGGTTAAAGCACAGCACTGAGAAGCTAAAGCCACTTCCACATGAGTTCGATTCCAGCCTGCCCAGGAGGTGATCACATGGCGTGGCAGACCTCTCCTGACCCGCCCGCTGCTCCCCTCAGCAGTGTTCTGCTCCCCACTCTGTCTCTGGTGAGTCCTCTCACCGTCTGCATCTCTGATCTGTACCCCAGTTCTGTATGAACAAATAAATCTTTAAAAAAAAAATTATGAGTTCTCTCTGTTCCTATTTTTTTCATGTTTCATTGTTCTATAGGATCAGTATTTGTTAGTTGTATATAATGATCAGCATTTTTACTATGACATAATAAACAATCTAATGACTATATATACAAAAGTAAGAGTACATTGAAGAAATTGTGGATGACTATTATTATAGCAAGAGATAATATTAGAAGACAGGAACTAATTTGGAGTCAATTAGCATAACTGTATCTACTTACAAAATAGTGTAATACTTGTGGAGAACCCTCATTTAAATAACATGAAATTATAATATAATTTTTAAACTCTAAACAAACAGTTGGCACTTTTTATTTGGACACCTTTCACTCATTCCTCCCATTCCCATCCTTTTTCTCCTTCCCTGTAGCAACCACTAACCTGTTCCCTGTATCTTATTTAATTTGATTTAATTATTTTTAATATAATAGATAAGAGAAAACATATTTCATTTAGCATAATGATCTTCAGGTCCATGTTTGTTGTTGCATATGGCAACATTTATTCTTTTAATGGGTAAATACTATTCCACTGCATGTAGCTATGTTTATTTTTGTATATATATATATACACACACACACCACCACCACCACCACCACTATTCACATTCATACATTGATGGACATTTAGGTTGAGTAACAACCACAAAGAAGATAAAAAAGATGCAGATGTAAATCTCTTTTTGAGTTGGTGTTTTGCTTTCTATAAATACCCAACTATGGAATTACTGAATGACATGATAGTTCTAATTTTAATCTTTCAAGGAATCTCCATACTGTTTTTCAGTGATTACTTCAATTTATATTTCCATCAGTAGTGCACAAGGGCTCCCTTCTATCTATATTCTTGCTGGACTTATTTTTTGCCGTTTTGATAATAGGCATTCTCACAGGTGTACAATAGTATTTCATTGAAGTTTTAATTTGCATCTCCCTGGTTATTAATGATGCTAAGAGTCTTGACATGTACCAGTTAGCCTCTTTGAAAAATGTCTATTCAGATCTGCCTGAGTTATTATCAGATTGGATCTGTATGTCTGTGTGCACATACGTACATATGACTAGGTTGTATGAGGTCTGTATGTATTTTGGCTACTAGTACCTTGCCAGATGTATGATTTGCAGTTATTTTCTGCTATTCAGTAGGTAGTCTTTTTATTGTTGATGTTTTGATATCCTGTGCAGATAGATTTTAGTTTGATAGCTTTCCATTCCTATGACTGCTTTTATCTTTTTTATTTCCATTCTTCTGCTACTTTTGGACCTCATTTGTCCTTCTCTGTCTTGTTCCTTGTAGTATGAAAGTTAGGTTCTTTATTTGAAACTTTTCTTATTTTTTTTTTAAAGATTTATTTATTTGTACATACAGAACTGGGGAACAGGCCAGAGGCTCAAGGGCCGTGAGAGGCTTCACCAGAGACAGAGCAGGGAACAGAACAGGCAGATCGACGAAGTACACTGCTGAGGGGAGCAGCGGGTGGGTCAGGAGAGGTCTGCCACACCATGTGGTCACCTCCGGGGCAGGCGGGATTCAAACTCATGCAGAAGTGGCTTTCGATTCTCAGTGCTGTGCTTTAACCCGCTGCGCCACCAGGGAGGGCCAAAACTTTTCTTATTTTTTGAGATAGACATTTATTACTGTGGTTCCCCTTACAAAACTACTTCTGCTGCACCATGTGTTATATTTCTATTTTTGATTTCCTCAGGCATGTTTTTATTTATCTTTTATTTTCTTCCTTGACCCTTCTGTTGTTTAGTAGTAGGCTGCTTAATCTTTACATATTTGTAAATATGAGGTTGTTTCTAGCTATGCCAAGACTGGCTTTCCTTAGACACTTTTCCTGTCTTAATTTCAGTATTGGCTAAGAAAATTGTAGTTATGCCTTTGAAAATAAGTTTGATCATTTTTCTAATGTAGACACTCTTTATGCCCAGGCTGCCTCCATATTGGCCATTGGCACTTCTTTATGTGCCTGACAGTAGGCTATGTTGAACTTGAATTGGCATTATTGACTCATAGTCACCCACTACCTCTACTGACAAAATGATCCACAAGACAAGTCATCATTGAGAATTGGTCAATGTTTGGTGTGAAGAGGAAAGCTATCATCAAAATTCAGAACATGGGCCCTGAAACTGACCTATACCTGTCAGTGGAGTAGAGCTTCTGAATGCCCCATTGCCCAACTCCAGCAGGAAACCATTTTATACAGACCTTCTAGAACAGAGAAAAAAAAAGGGGGGGCGGGGAGGGAGTATAAAGCCAGTCTGTTACTTGCTGAAAAACAAAGCAGATGAAAATGCAATTGGCCACATAAGTCCATCCCTATTCCATGAATACTGCCTTGGACAGCTACTTCCCTTTTTCCATGACAGCTTGAAAAGGACTGCATGAAGTCATTCTTACTGCATTTCCCCTCTCATCCTAAGTGGTTAAATTTAACTAAATTTATTGCACAATGTAGGAAAATCATACCAAAGGAAAGCATTTCATCCAGTCACCTGGGCATTTTCTAGTCTTGGCAGTCAATTGTGTGGGCAACCATGGAGAATCAGACAGAGGGAAATTAGCCAAGCTTGTAAGGACATGACCTGATTACAAATGATATTTTGAGCTTGGTGTATGTAACCACTGGCTAACATCATATTAGTTTAATTTCAATGTCATTCTATTAAGGGTACTAATTTTGTTAGTATTTAATTATGAACAGCATTTTATTATCTGGTAACTATGTTAACAATATAGACTCTTCTTCCCAAGTTGTAATCCCCCTGAGGGGTTATATCAACTTTTGTTATTCATTACATATACAACCTCTTACTACTTAAAGCACAGGGTAGTTTCATACTGAGCCCTTTAGGAGTGTGTTTAAAAGTTTGTTCTACTTTTTCTCAGTGAGGCGGACTGTCACAAGAAGAAACTTATTAGAATTTTTAACTCAATAGTACAGGAAAAGCAAAGTCTAAACATGCTACATGTAGGATTTCTAAGATAGAAAAGCTATGAATTATATTATATGCAGTGAATAAAGGAAAAAAGTGACAAGACTTTTTTTTTTTAAGACATTGTAGATTCCAGAGAAAAAGAAGAGATTCAACTAGGGAAATTAATAGAAAGAATATCAGGGCATATTACAGAAATGTAAGATCAGTCATGTTCCTGAATGGTATCCAGGGAAACAGAAAAACCCAAGAACATTAGGCTGTTGCATATTTAGTTTTAGCAAAATGGTCTAGGAGGGAGTATTGCCAGAGTTGATTTTCACAGGCTAAATGTCTAAACTGGGAAAAATGAATATTTGGATAAAAAGAAATTAGAAGATATATCCCTGTACTTTACTTTTGTGCCTGACAAAAACTATGTTTTTTAAATGAAGGTTATGGTCAGGTCGATCTGTTTTCTTATAGATATAAGAGATTTTTTTTTTTTTCCTTTAGGATTAGTGAAGATGCAAGATTGGGAAACACATTGTTTGAATGTAGAATCCTTGGAAAGTGGGAATTTTGAGTGAGTAAGGAAATACACAACAGGGGACCTGAGGATGCCAGCCAGGAAGATAGGACAGGACAAGCCAAAGCAATGCACTAGTTTTTTCAATATTGTCCCAGGGCATTAAAAAAAAAAAAAAGTATTTTCTTTTTCAGAGGAGGTGAAAAATTCTGTATTGACCACTAAAGAAAGACAATCACATCTCCAAACATGAGCTTATCCTCTTAATATATGTGTGGTGGTAGTTAAAGAGAAGGCAGTAAGGAGGAGACCGTATACCACTGAGGTAAAAGATAAACAAACTGAGTCAAAATACATAAAATTTAAGTGTAGAATCAGGAGATACCATTTTGTACAATGTTTAAAACACTGTGCAATAACACTTAGTAGAACTTTTAAAACCACAGAAAATGAGGAATATATAGTAATAACTTACTAAGATAGTATAGAAATAGAAATTCTACCAAAGAATTCATATAGAAATAGAAATTCTACCAAAGAATTCATTCAAAAGTATATTGAAGCATCTGGGGTAACCAGGTCCACAATGGACTAATAGTAGTAAGGGAATGGTTATTCTAGAAATAAAGGAAAGGAATCTATCATCTGGAATCAGAGGAGAGAAGGCACATTCTGTCTTTGTATGCCTCTAATTTGCAAGTCCACTTCACACCACAAATTAATTTGGCAGTTGGAAACATGGAATATATTTTCCAAAGGAATAATGTTCTGCATTAAATCCCTAGGCCAGTTCCCAAAATCATTTTTACACAAATATGAATCTGAAGCATAATACCAACAGTAATGTTTTTCTATTTCAACAGTTTGCCTTTAATTAAACACCAAGTGTAAGATTAGATCTCTGACAAACTTGGTGGGCTGAGCAGTTTCAAGAGCCCACGTGACCTGTTTCCCTATGAAAGCAGAAAACCCTCTTCCACAGTTAAATGAGTCAGGGTGTGCTTGGTAAAATAAGCCAGAAAGAAAAAGAAAAATATCAAATAGTCTCATTTTTAGGAGGAATGTAGAGAAATCAAATAAGGTATCTTAAGAAAAAGTAACTATAATAAAATAAAAAAAAAAAATCAGGCAACTCTAGATCAGAGACTTCCTGTAGGAGAGGAGGAGGGAGAAGGACCAGGACAGGGGTGGGAAGAGTGCAAGGGACTACAGTGGTGGTGCAGAGGTGAAAGAGTGGTAGGAATTTCATGGGGAAGTCATAGATTGTACAACAATGAAAGAGGGTATAATAAATATATTTTAAAAATTTACAAGTTAAAGATGAAAAAAAAAAATGAATCAGGGCACTGTAATTATCTACTCTGGCCTTAATTTCTTTTACAGGAACTATTGATTTTTATGGCATTTGGAGGTTACATCTTGGGAAGTCATAAGAGAATGGAGCATTTATTTACCTGGCTCTTCAAATGAGTTGAGAGGGCAACCCCCATGTATAAGCAGCTACATAGGTCAGGATCAAATAGTGAGTTCTTCTCATATATGTTGAATATTAAGTGACGCTATTCTTTTAAAAGTAATTATAAGTATATTCTAAGGATACATACAGACATACATCTGAGGAGTAGTATGACTTGAAAGTTGTGGATAAAATTAGAATATCTTTTCCCAGTCTATAGTTGGCTGCATTTGAATATATTTACCCAGATCCAGTAAGCGATCACATATAAAAATGAGAAAATAAGATAATGATAGAGGAATAGAGAATGCATAATAAATTCTACACAGGTAGAATTCAGTTTTCACAAATGCCATTTTAACATCTGGTTCTGTATAACAAGACTTTCTGAATCCTCCTGACAGCCCTTATATATTATATTTTTGCTGAGATGCATAAAAACAATCTTTTGTAAAGAAAACTACTATAAAACAGATGTATTCAAAAGTGTTTCAAAGTGGAAATAGTAAACCTTTAGGCAAAATAAGTTTGGGAGGGACAGGAATATGATTGAGAGAAGAGAAATATTAGAACAGATTGTTAGAGGATTAGAAAAAAAAAAGTAGAAAATTTCCAGGAGGAGAAAGTGATCACTAGGAGGCACCTGGTAAACTGAGGGTCACCCAGTGGATGGGCAAAGCTCCAGCAAGAGGTGAAGCTGGCACTGCAGAGAGTCACGATGCTGCCTCATGCAGATTCTAAGGACAACGTGTCTTTATTGTAGTTAGCTATCACTGCACAATTGTCCACATTCTTATTTTGCACCATCCTCTTCAAACTATGTCTTTAAGACATAATAAATGTGATAGAACTTTGATTGCTTTGCTTGTAGTTGGTAACATACAGTCCATGTTTTGTAAACTGGTTTTGTAAACCTTGGGTTACAGAACCTGTGAGGACCCTGGACCAGCGTGTCTGGAATGGTCAATGTACAAGGGGCTCCTGTGCTTGAGCTCCTGGGTTCCCTCTATTCTTTCTTCCTGCAATTTGTTTTGCCCTACCTTATATCTTTATGTGAATCTTCTTATGACTGATGTTTTCTTTTCATTTTGCTTCAACTCAAATATCACATTTTCAAAAAGGCTCTGACTAGCCAGCTAATCAAAATGAACACAGCACACTTATCTTTGCATCCTGGCTTATTGTGGTCATAGCATTGATCAACAACTGACATTATTTTGTCATCTGACTCTTCCCAGTGAAAGAGGTCCTTGTCAATCCTATACAGTGGTGAATCACCTCATCTAGAAAAATGCTGAGCACATAGCTATCTTCTAATTAATAGATAATGAAGCACACCCACTGCTCTGCATCTTTTCCCCCAAGTCTGTGTTGTTATCTTCCACCAGCTGTTTGAGGGAATGTTTTCTGATGTCCTTATTTATTTTCCTCAAATGACCTTTCCTGTTCAGAAGCCTCTACTATTTTCTAAATCCAGGAACAGTTCTTTTTTTTTTTTTTTTTCTTTTTCCTGAGGAGACTTGAGGCCTCTGTAATCATTAACAATTAGTAACTTAACATATGGTCCATAATATCAGCAAGGTCATTAACACAGGACAAGTAAAACCTAGAGTTTCCCTACACTTACAAAGGATGCATTCAAAGGGCTGTGGTTGGACAGATACTCTTTGGGAATTAATCAAGTACCAAGGCAAGTGAATGTGAAAAGGAGACTAGATTCAGGTACTAGTTGCGAGGAGCAACAGAAATGCCAGGTGCCTGAGGCCTAGGGCTGGGATGGAAAGAAGAGGTGGAGATGTTAGCACATGGAACCTTTAGGAATTGAACAAGGGTTTGACTGCAATCTTCTTCTCCCCTTTTAGGGTTTTAGGATAAGGTAAGCTTTCCTCAATATTCGCATATGGAGCTCTGCCTTGGTTTACTTTTTCTTTTCTCCCCAGTTACAACTGTTTGTAGAAAGGAATGGGGAGTGGTTCTCCCCTACTTTTAGCATCAACTTTATTCATTTGTTTAAAAGATTTATTTATGCATACAGAACTTGGGTAGAGGCCACAGGTGCAGGGGTATGAGAGGATTCACCAGAGACAGAGTAGGAAGCAGAACAGGCCAATTGATGTAGTTCACTGCTGAGGGGAGCAGAGAGTGGTCTGGAAAGGTCTGCTGCACCATGTGGGTCACCACCCTAACCAGGAATAGAACTTGTGCTGAAGTGGCTTAATCTTCGTAATGCTGTGCTTTAACTTACTGTGCTACCCCGGAAGGCCATTGGCATCAACTTTAAAGGACTTCCTTAATTTCCTTGTATCATAATCAGTAAAATGAGAAATCATTTTTACTGTTGGTTTTCAAAGTTTGAGTGATAAGAATGAAAAAAGTGAAATAAAAAATAGCATACCAAGAAGATTCAATGGTGTCCATGAAGTTCTTTGGACTCTGTGAAGAAAGAAAGTACCAGATAAACCAAATCATTATCATAGGTTTCCTCTGCTTTTGCAAAGTGAAATGGAAAATCCATATGGTTGCATTTTAGTCCTACCAGAAAAGTAACACATTATAAAGTCTGGCCTCAGTCCTCAGACATATGTTTTTGCTTTAATATGTCTAGATGCCGTCTCACTCCTCCATTTTGTTTTACATGTGTGGATTCAGCCAACATGTATTTCAAGTGAACCCACCTCTCCTTCAGATATATACTGAGCACCTGACTATGGATTAAACTTTTAACATTTGGTAGGTCAACTTTAAATCAGTGATGGAGCAAGAAAAAGAACAGAGGGTCTATTGTACATTCTCTGTGGGGGAACATTAAAAAAAAATGAATGACTTGAGAAGCTATGGTAACTAAAGCTGCGAGCAAAGAAATCTGACAGTCATGGAGTATTCTAAAGCATTAGGAAAGGAGAACAGATTTCTGATTTATGCTGCAGAGTCTGGAGATTATGAAAATCTATTTGAACAAGTTTAATGTGAGGAAGGCATACACGCTGAAAAATTAAGTTTACAGAAATCACACTGCATATAAAATAGTCATTCACACATGAATTGTATTTAATTACTTAATCGATTAGAAAATATAGATTTATGTCTGTTTATATAGTCTATAAACAAATGTCCAATTTATTAAAATGCCACATCAGTGATATGCTCTCATTACTTTTGCTCCACAAACTAGGTAAACTCCTGCCCTCTATGATAACTCATACCTTCACTTAAAAGAGAAATGAAAAACCAATTGTGAAGTTCAGTAAACAGCAAAAGTGGGGCCTTCACTGGATCCACGAACCTGCCTACAATTCTTGCTAAAGAAAAAATAGAAACATCCCCCGGAAACCTCAGCAGTACTGATTGCAGGGATGTGCATGCCTGATGGTTGTTTTTTTTTTTTTCCCCCTTTTTCATTCTTACAATGGCAGTTATAGAAAGAAAAACATTCTTTCTGGGCATTTTTCCATACTAGAAGGAGACTAACCAATATACTCATTGGACAAAGGTGGAGATCAATATCTAGAAATAGAGATTCTGTAGGAAACGATGGGAACAAACAGGGAAGGAAGTGCCAAATAATTGGAAAGAAAATCAATGTAATGGTGAAGAAGAAATTTTTTAATATAGACAATTTTAAAGAAAATTATTGTATATTCTAAGTAGAAAACTGACCATTAGTTTAAGGAAAAGAGAAAAACTTAAAAGCAATGTATCAAAACATATTTAAGTGTATCATACAATGTTTAAAATTTAGTGTAATAGTCATACCATAGCTGGATGTTACTGAATATTAGAGTATTTCAGAATATCTGCATACCTACAATTGAGTGGGTAATATATTCAGATATTTAAATTGTTTGTTAGTCATCACTCAGATTTCTGTATATTGTACATAGTATAGAAGAAAAACCTAAGAAGAATAATGGGGAAGGTATGAAGAGAAAATAATAAAATAAAATTTGTATGAAAAGAAGCTTTTTATAATTCAGATTTCAATTTGTATATTACCAGTATTTTTCTCAAAGGATATGAATGTCACATATCTACTTGTGATCCCAGCTCCACCCTCATTTCATGCAGGGCTTACTGACAGCTTTGTTCATTTACTTGCCTTTCCTAACAGAGCAAGCTGTGATACATCACTGAGTAAATTACACGTGCTTTTACCGCTTTTTTTTTTTTTAACATTTATGTATTTGGACTATGGGGAAAAGTTGAGAATTACATATATGCTGTTGACAGTTCTGCTATAATACTTCTTTTGTATTGGTTCTTTTTCTGTCTTACACCTGAGCTAAAGTTAAATGAGGGTACATTACATATTTCTAAAAACCTTTATGCTAACTTGGCAACTTATTTTGCCAGCATAATTTTTATGTATTTCTTCTTAAGAGGTTCAATTCTAGATTTTTCTGAAATAAGAACTCGCTATGACCTTGTATACCTGGGGGGAAAAAATTGCTTTATGACATTGAGTGAGAGTCTTGAAAAACCATTTTGTTGATTAAAGAAATTTACTGGACCAGAGGATTTGTTTTCCCTTTCTGACTTAAGTTCAATTTTCCCCTTCATTTGCTAAAAGGTTGGCTGTCTTAAAACTTAGAATGGATCTTTGCCCTTTGCCATGATTGTACAAACAGACATGTGGGTTCATGCTTTATTCAGAGCTATCCATACAGACACTATGCCAACTATGCCAACATCATTGGATTGACTTGAAGATTCACTGAAGAAACTAATACTTCTTTATAAACCACACATCTAAACAATGTACAAACACCTTGTTAAGTTTGGAATTGCTATGCTCTTCTTGTTAAAAGGTCCCAAAGACTTTAGGGAAAAATGAGAAGGGCAAAAATAATAAGTCATGCCTAAGTCTGTGCTAAACACTTTTCTATAATTCTATTTATTATATAAGACCATTTCTAGCAAGCAAAATATACATGAAGAAGCTCATAGTTGGGATTAGTCATTCAGCAAAATTCCTGTGATACTAAGCAAAAGAATGGGAGTCAAACAATTAAAGAAAATAGGAAGAAAAACAGATATACAATGCTATCAGAAAAAAAAAAAACAGTGAAAATTAGAAAACTGTTCATGGCATTGAGGCGACTAGAGGGGGAGGGGAGAAGACACTGGGGAGGGGACAGAGTGGACTGGGGTGGAGGACTGTGGGTGTCTTGGTGGTGGGTGGCATGAAGGCATGAATCCCAGGAGGTGCTATATGAGGGTACCTCTGGATCACATGCACTGTTATAACCTCAATAAAATTAAAAATAAAATAAAACACTATTGTCCAAAATAATCCTGATTTCTAAAATTCTGCCCTATTAGCCACAATATTTGTTTAAATATATTTTAAAATATGTGCTATGTAAAAATTTAGAAACACAGGCTGGTTATCACATATCCTAGGCCCTTATTTTTTCCTTCCCAAGTTAGTAAGTCATAACCAGCAAATAAAAATGATACATATGTAAGGTATGAAACTTGATGTTTTGGTATACAACTACATTCTGAAATAATCACCACAGCATATAAAATGGCCTAGTCTCTATAGAAAAAATATGAAACTTTCTTAAAAGATTAAGAAATCTTAATCTGCTGTGACTCAGTGGTTGTACTTGTAAGTATCTACCTGAAGTGGAGAATGAAAGCACTCACTTGAAGGGAAATGTTCACCTCCTTGTTCATTGCACATTTGCAATAGCCACGGTATGCATATACCCTAAGTGCCCAAATACAGAGGTGTGGGTGAGGAAGATGTGGTATATATACATACATCTTGCCATTTATATCCACATGGATGGAGCTGGAGAGGAATGTGCTAAGTAAATAAGTCAGAAGGAGAAAGGAAACTACTGGTTGGCATTATTTATATGTGGGGTATAGAGAAACAAAACAAAGCATTGATAAAGTGAAACGAAAAAGCTAAACTTGAAAGCTGACTATAGAACCCAGGCATCCAGGGGTCAGAGAAGGGCAGAAAGTAGGGAGAAAGCACAATGGACTATGATGAGGGACTGTGGATGTTTTGGGGGTATCTGTGATAACAGCACCTGAAGGGGGAGATGCTGTACTTCTAAAGTAACTAATCCAAGCTAATTAGGTTATCCATCACCTCACAACTTACATGGTTACATTATTTCCCCATGGTGAGATCACTTAAAATTTACCCTTGTAGTAAGTTTCAATTATATAATAGAGTATTATTAACTACAGCCACATTGTTCTACATCACATCTTTAAACCATATTCATCTGGAGAGATGATGGTCAAGAGAAAATGGGGAGATGTTGGAAATTTTTAATTGTAGATGAGAGAATCTGGTTGATCAATCCTTATAAAAATTGGAACAAAATATGCTCTTTGGAATTACATTCTTATATAACATGGTCATATCATCTGACTTGGCATACAGGCAATGTGATTCTAGCATCTGTTACCACATTCATCACCCTAGTTGATTCAGCCATTCTGGCTTCTGGCACCATCTGACACTTAGTCTGTGACACTTAACCTTCAGACAAAGATCCCAAGTGGATGCTGACATTTTCATGGATTAACTGAACCTTTTACCCTTTATCTCAAAGTTTTTATTTATATTCTCTTGTAGAGGCAGTTGCTCTGCATTTCCCAGGTTTTACTGTGATTTTTTTTTTTTTAATTATTCGGGTCTTGACAGGTAGCTCATCAACCCAATGTTACCTTGAAAACAAGTCACACCAGAATGACTGTAAGTGATTTGCAGATCAAGTGGGTAGTTACTAAGTCAGGTTATCATCTAAGTTCTCACACACATTGATATTTGTTATTTGTTTGATTTAAATGCTATCAACTCAGAATCAACAAAACCTCACCAAAATGGGACATCAGCTTTGAAGATCTGTGGTGTTATGAGGCATTAAGTCACAACACCTATTTGTGCGTGCTTCTGTGGTGGGTGTGGAGTGAAAACATATCTATGAAGAGGTGTGAACCTATACCTTTAAATCATATACAGTTACTGCAGACCAACATGACCTAAAAAATAATAGCATAAAAATAATGACTTGCATTCAAATTCTAGCTGTACAATAGACTGACCACATAAGCTTGTACAATGGACTGACCACATAAGCTTGCACAATTATTTAACCTTTTGGGAACTTATGTGCTTTATGAGCAAAATGAGGGATAGAGAGATTAAACCAAATCCCTTTCAAGATCTACTCTCTGTCCCCTTCAAATTTTGTGCAATGTTTAAGTTAATTCAAAATTTCTCAGCTCTGCTTAATGCCAGTTAGAAGTTTTAGGCAGTATTTTGTTTCAATTTCAGAAGCATGTTCCCTACCATTTTATTATACACAACTATATTAGTTAATTTTTGCTATATTAAAGTCAACACAATTTAACGAGTTAATACATTTTTTTCACAGTCTCTGTGGGTCAAGATTGGGTCCTCTGCTTTGGCTCTCACAAGACTGCAATTCTGGTGTTAAGTGGATTGTGTTTTCCACTGGACATTCAACTGGAAATGAACCTACATTCAAGCTTTTTTAGGTTGTTGGAGAACTAATTTTCTTTCTGCTCTATAACTGAGAGGCCCTACTTCTTGCTAACTGTTGTATTGAACAGAGACTGCCCTAAGTTCCTGGACCAGGCCTTCCCTTATGGGCTTTTCCCTTCCCTATATGGGCTTTTCCAATATGAACACTTCAGCAAGCCCATGGGGAGTTCCTCCTGCATCAATCTCCCAGAATGGATAGTGTATTTTGAATTGAAGTTTCAGGAGCCCTCAGTCACCTTTGCCACATTCTGCTGGTCAGAAGCAAATCACGTTTCCCCAAACTCAAGGGAAGAAGATTACATAAAAGTGTGAACACCAGATGGCAGGGATTGTTAGTTTATCATGGGCGTGTTTCCCATGGTGATTCTACTGATGGATACCATTTCTGAACCTTCACTTTGTGACAGAACTTTGTCATCCTAACAAACATATTTGGGGCTATTAATATCTTTATTTTATCTTTGCAAAAATGGAGTCTCAAAGAGCATCAGTAACCTTTCCAAAGTTACACAGAATGAGAATGTTTTTCATCATTCTATGTTTTGGTTTCCAACACTTACCCATGGAAACAGTTTCTATTCACCTACTTGTTTATGGATAGGGACACCATCAGTAAGCACCTGAGTGTGTTTTTATCATGATTCTGTTGTCCAAATTGCAGACTTTTCTAGAAATATTAAATAAGAAAATAGCATGTATCTCTTTTAATATTTTCTTTTTTTTTTTTTTGCACATACAGATATGAGGAGGAAGATGACATTGGAGAATGCAGGGGAAGTATGTGAACACAAGTGCTAGCCTTGTAGTATTTCAATGGCAAATACTAGTGAGGTGGCAGTAGAATGTATAGAGAAAATGTGCAAGCTTATTGTATAGAGACTGTATATTGTATAGAGACTGTATCTCTGATACAGTATGGACATTTAGGCATGCACCTTTTGACAACCCTGGATGCCATTTTAGGTATACTCATGAATGCTTGAGTATTTGTTTTATAGAACTCAGCTGGCAAGACCCAGCAGAGGTGATATTCTGATGTGTGAAAACATTGACAACATACTTTTACTTTTACTCTGTTTTTTTTTTTCTTTTTCATGTTTTGTCTTTTCAACTTCCTGAATTCATGGGGCATATCACCTCCAACACAAACATGATAACTTCACCTTTCAGACAGGAGCTAGGTGGGCAAGATGGAGAATTGAAAGAAGCAATGTTGCATCGAGCAACACCAGACTGGTAAAGAGACAGGAGTCGTGGAGCAGACTACATAATGCAGGATGCTGCTCAAGAGCAAGATCCTGGCCTTTTTATACATAAACCAGTCATACAGCATTAGTCATATAAGGACGTAGAAAAAGAGAGGGAGAAGGAGAAGAAGCAGGGGAAGAGTGGAACTGTACTTCTCATCTGCTGATAGCTTGGTATGTAGATCAAGCCCTGACTCCCCAGTCAGGATTTCAATCTTATCAATAAGGTGTTCCATTGATCAGCTTCTAGATCCTTCATTATATATCAGTCAACGGCCCCCTAGCCATTCCAGGTTATACCTTGTGATGTATAAGTCAGGAGTAAGTTTATGCATCCGTCCTCAGACCCCCAGGCACTCCAGACCATACCTTTTGATGCATACCCTTCCCTTCCCAGGATGATCCAACTTTATGCTCTTAATTGATTTGAAAGTCGCCTTGTAGTTTTGGAGTCCTATGACCAGGCAGTTCTGACCTTGCTTTAGGAATTCAGAACTTTAGGTAACAAAATGGAGGCTGGATAAGCAGCCTAGGATAAGCAGCCCCACAGAGTAACAGGATTTCTCCTGGTCTCCTAAAAAGGTAATATATGAAGCTAGAATCAGGTTCATTAATACCAATGAGAAATACTCAGTTTAGTCTATTTTTCAATTCACTTAGCTTTCTTTTAAAAAATTGAGAGGTTTGTCTTTGTCACATGGTGTGTCATGATTAATCAGATATATTGAGTAGGAAAATGGCTTAATAGTTATTGCAATTTGTCACATCAGACATGGCTTATCATGTATTATTAATGCTTCAATGTAAAATTAGTTAACCAGGGTCTGGCTTCTGTTAAAGACAGTTATGTGTTAGCAGAAGCAAGTTTGAAGGAAACCTCCATCCCAAATAGTTTAACTAATATCACTATTCTTTCCATGTCAGTACCAAGGCTATTCTAGTATGATTATTGAATTAAGAAGATCTTTTTTCAGCAGAAGGGCAACCATCCTATTGAGAGGGAAAGTCTTTAAGCGTCATTAACATGGCTATCCTGGCAGTTAGATGATGCAGAAGGTGCCATTTTTTTTCCCCAAAGCAAGATGGAAATTCAGAAATGTGTATATGTGTGTATTTAGTAACCATATGGGCCTCTTTTGTTGATGCCTTCAGAGAATGCACACATACATACACACTTTTTTTTTTCTTGCAATACTGAACTGTATTGATTTTGATATTTGTGTTCTTTCGTAAAATTTGGTGAATACAAAGTTGTATTTTCTGAGCATTAAAAAAAAACAAAACAAAACAAAACAAAACAAAACAAAAAAAACCTTGGTACCTTGTTAGAAATGAATGCAATTACAAAAGAATAACAATTTTTGTAGTAGTGTCCACACAGGAATAAGTTATCTCTGAAGATGGGTCCTTTCTCTTTCTATTTCAGTGGAAATGACCTCTGATTTGTATCTGTTTTTAAAGTTGACTGTACTTTCCTGAGTGTTTAGTCAAATCAAAGATAGGAGATTGTCCAGTAAGTGAAATATCTGAGATAATGGTTATTGCCTCATTTTTATATGTTGACTCTGCTTCCAGCTTCTTTTATCAACCCTTTCTAAGACAACCAGTCAATCCAATGGTAACTCTTCATGCTAACTCTCAAACTCCTGCTCCATGCCAAGTAAAGAGTACCATATCTTGAGAGTTGAGCTATTCCATATATTGGTATAAACAGACATTTTCTTATCTAATTTTGATAAAGTCAGTTTTATAAAATATATATCATTTTATGCTAAGTGTTTTTGTTTTTCACTCTGTTCATATTGAAAACCCTTTATACAGTTGGAGTCTTACTGGACATAGTGAGATATTTAGAAAAATTCTAAAATAATAAGCCTAGCTTGTAGAGACACCTAATGTATTTGGGGATAAAATAATTTAAAATATTCAGAGATTGACTGTACTGTATAGCAAGTTGGGGGCATACAGTTTTTATCTTTCTTTAGAAATTTAGATGAGATCAACCTAGTTCAATATGAATGGGGTTATTTTAATTTCATTGAAACAATTTAGGATGGTTTACATCACAGTTTCTAGTCAGAAATATTTCTCAATTTTAGTACTGTTTGGGCTAAGAGTAGAATCAGAATGTTAGAAGAAGATTGTAGATTTCTTCCATGGCCACTAGCGCCTGCTAGCTGTTTGCATATTTTATATAACTCTGTTCCAGCAAGCCAATGCCTTTAGGTTGGATGTGAATGTATCACCCAGTGTACTTCAGTCCTGAACACTCCTCTGCTGCGATTCACCAAGCTACTTCCCATCCAGTGGTACCTACTACATTTGAATCTCAGTGTAGATTCTTCTGTTTGTTTGAGGGATTAAACATATTAGGTTCTGGGCCTCCCTGGTGGTACAACGGGTTAAAGCACAGCACTATGAAGTTATCCGAAGCCATTGCAGCACGAGTTCAATCCATGGCCAGGGAGGTGACCCACATGGCACAGCAGACCTCTCCTGATCCTCCTCCCACTGTTCCTCTCAGCAGTATCTTTCAGTAATTCTGCCTGTTCTGCTCTCTACTCTGTCTCTGGTGAATCCTCTCACCCCCTGCACCTCTGGCCTATACCCCAGTTCTTATTTATATAAATAAATAAAAATCTTTAAAAAATATTAGGTTCAAAATGGATGAAAGACTGTCAAAGTAACTTGTGAAAGCCAAAGTTTGCAGTCTCTTTTTGATGTAGAAATATCTAGAATAACAATCTAATGTACTCTTCACCACATTATGATCTACTTGATATTTTCCATGTGCATAATTCATCGCCATCCATTGCCAATTTATACTTGGGAAAACTCAGAAAGTTGCATTTCATTAGCATGGCACCTGTGATCTATATTTAAACAAGATCTTGAAAGTAATGCAAAATATTTGACTCATTTTCTTTTGTTACTTTTTAAAAAAATTAATATTTATAAGAAATTAATTCTACCTGAGGCTAGAAAAGAGAACAATTCTATTTACCTGTAATCACATCTGGATGGGCTGATGGAATGCTTTGAGGGGTTCCTGATATGTCTGACATTTGCTTGGCTGGCATGTTTCAACCTACTTCCCTAGGAAACCATACTTCTAGTACTTGAGATGTCTTTTTTTTTTTTTTTAAAGATTTATTTATTTGTGCATACAGAACTGGGGTACAGGTCAGAGGCTCAGGGACGGTGAGAGGCTTCACCAGAGACAGCGCGGGGAACAGAACAGGCAGATCGACGAAGTACACTGCTGAGGGGAGCAGCGGGCAGGTCAGGAGAGGTCTGCCATGCCATGTGGTCACCTCCGGGGCAGGCCGGAATCAAACTCATGCCGAAGCGGCTTTAGATTCTCAGTGTTGTGCTTTAACCCGCTGCACCACCAGGGGGGGGCAGTACTTGAGATGTCTTGAAAGGCCAAATCTTTCACAGCATGCCCAGGACTTGCTTTTTTTTTTTCCCATTGAGTTGCTGTCTTCTAAAGAAACTCTGATCAGTTGTCAAGGAGAATCTTTGAAAGATTATTTTTGTGTGTGTGTGGCCAGTACACACTTAAAGCATTGGCACACACTATGCTGTGCGAAAAGGTGTTGGAGGAGAACAGGCTGTTTGTGAAGCTGTAGGAGCTACAGGAGTACCAGCTTTGATCCTACTCATGCGAAGTCTTCAGAAAAGTGAGCATAGAGCTCCGGGGTTCTGCTACCCACCATCCTACTCTCACCATCTGAGGCAGCTTCTCTTCTGTCCCACAACACACCATCTGAATGCAAAAACCAAAAAAAACATGCTCCTCTGTGCTAAGAAAAGTGAGATGGCAAGAAGACAATGAGGTGATGGGAAGACATTGGTTCCAGAAATTGGATTCTGGGCATGTAGTGCCAGAATGGAGGGTTTTATTTAATTTTATAGAAAAATGTTCGGGTTACTTTACACTGAGATGTGAAATCTCATTTGCAGCTAAGCCCCGGAGGGAGTGAAAGGAACTAGGAGAGCTCATAAAGACAAGCGTAATAGGATTAATAAGAAAAAGGCCGAAGACATAAGCCTTTATTGTAGGAAGTCAGTGCTAAATCTTAGCATTGATGAAGGGTGAAATGTCGATACTTATCCAAACATTTGTGCCTTTAGGGCACAACAACTGAAGGATGGTGTCTTGAGAGGTCTGTGCTGCTTGGGTAGGTAATCTGCTTTTCTCAGGAGAGAGGGCCACTCTGATAGAATGAGAATCACATTGTGGCAGTGACTTCTGAACCCTCATTCATAGAAATAGCTATCAGAATGTATTTTATATAATTGAAGCAAAATGTAGGGCTCCATAATAATCTATTGGATTCAGAATTAGAAAGCCATTTGATAAGTTATCAAATGTTAAATGACATGTTTATATATATATATATATATGTATATATGCCTCAAATAAAAATAGATTTATCAATCTAAAAATCAATTTATATGAGTGTTCCAGTTTGCTTGTGAACATGGATTAGAATATAAGGTATAATCAAATTGTTAGCTCTATAGTTGGTTCTTTTTCTTCTTTTATAAAGGTTGATAGCTACAAAATAATTTGGGCTGAAATGTGACTGGCACAACAATTTAAATAATGTACCAAAGGGGGCACCATATAGTTATTTCAACTGTGTAGTCACACCTATTGTCAGGATAATATTTGCACCTACTTCATAACTGAATCAAAAAGATCATGTTGACTCTGAGCTAAGGGAAAGTCAGATTCTGATGATTTCAACTCTCAAAGGGCTTCATTTATTTTTCTAATTTATGGCGCTGAATTGATTTTGTCCAGTATTACTTTCTTCATAAGTTGCATGTATATGTTTTAAAGTTTTACTTTTAAAGCAATATTAAAACCACCAAGTGGACAGTCTAAGTGAACAGAAATATAATTCTCAGAGGAAACAGCCTGAGCATTTTGTATTTATGTATTTGAGTATTTATATTTCAAGCTCTTGTCTAGGTAACACTAGGCATGAAAGGATACTTTGCATCAATCCCTAGCATCTTTATTTAACTACCAGATATAATATTTATGATAATAAATGTGTAATATGATTACATATAGTAATGTAAGCAATATGTAGAGAGGTATAAATTCTGGAAACATACATTTTAATTTGTTTCAAGGCAAGCACATATGTTTACTAATTCCCTTGATTTAAGCTTTTTTCAATATAAACATTTGGTCTCCTTTAAAATCTGATAATAACATCAGAGCCTCTATATTGCAGCAGGGATATCTCTGTATGGTCTCTTCCTTTCATGAGATTATCTTAATGAGACAGTGGCAATTAGGATGGCCAGGTCTTGCATATTTAATTCAACAATGCATCCTGACCAACAAGCTTATATATAGATGGAAAGATACCTGCTTTTTATGTAGGAAAGCTGATCTCCATAGCAATCCCTGTTCCTGTAGTTTCTATTGCAAAGGGAAAACAGGTCTTAATTTTGTTATCAGGGGATCCTGTTGCTGGGTCTTTGAGGTATAAACTAGAGTTCCTTTAGGAAAGGAACCAATAAATCCTTTATATCAATTTACAAAATTGATTTGAGGAAGAGAAGCCCCTCATCTCTCACATCGTCCAGGATTAATCTTCATCGGGCTAGTCTTCATTATGGTGGTGATTGTTGTTTTTATTACCATTATTGTTTTCAACATCACCTAAATGAAATTTTAGATTTCCAGGTTAAAAATGTTCCCCGTGTAGACTATGGTGGTGGCACAGGGGTGATTTGGTGATGGGAAACCCGTGGGGATTACAATTGAGATGAAAAAAAAAATGTGCAAAATGATGTAAAAATAAACTTTTAATAAAAAAAAAATGTTCCCCGTGTATACAGTTAGACCACTTAGAAGCAAAATAACCTGTCTGGATATTTCTTAATAGTTTGTTTTGACCTTGCATGCCTTAGTCCAGTGTTTTGAGTACCCACCATGTGTCTTAGTTCAGAAGATGAATCTCAGCACTGTGAAGCCCTGGATGTTCTGGGCCCATATTTACAGGGACTTAGTTGTGGCCTGAATTTTACAGCTTAACTCATTGGTTCATACTTGTCAAAGATAACAAGATATGAGCAAAATTTGTCTGTGTCTAATTAAGTGGGTCATTACTACAACCATGCAAATGACAAGGACCTGTAAACAAGCACAGACACATTGGTAGCTGGGACCCCTTACAAGTCCATTGGAATGACTACATCTAATTCAAATGGCAGCACAGGGATGAGGGTTGGGCTTTTGCCAAATCATGCTACTCCCAGCTCTCTAATTTTCTGTACTTTTATTTGAACTTCCTTTTTGACATTCAACCCTAATTACTCAGTGTATTCCTTTTGGAAATTCTTTCTCTGTGTCCTTTTATGAGTAAGACAATGGAACCTTTTGATCCTTCCTCTCCTGCCTTTGTGCCAATGCTTTAGGACTCTTGCATCAACAGTCAGTTTTATGGAAGGTTTCTGCACCTTTCTTATTTGAATAAAGGACTCATTGAGAAATGGATGATAGACCTGGTGACAAACGAGAGAAAATGCAATTGGGTGCCTGAAGGAAGGAGTGAATATCTACCCTCATCTATCACTGCTGATTAGCTGTAATATAAGAGAGGCAGAGACAGAGACAGAGAGAGATCTGAAATAACAAATGGATTCAGGAGAGAGGCTGGGCTTTGCTGCCTGGTTTTTCTGGCTCATCAATCATCGCTGGTGTGTGGCTGATAGGTGGTTCTGTCACTCCTACCTCCAGCCCGCCCACCAGAGAATCTGTAACTGTGACAGGCATTCCCTTGTCTGCAGTCTTTTTCAGCAGCAATGGTATATCAGCCCCTGCACAAAATGCCTGAGGTTCGGTGTCTTACTGTCTGATGTTTCTATTCCAGTTTACCCTATGGAAGTGTGTTTACATGACTGCAAGCCATTCTCTCAGGCTGTGGTCTTGCCAGTTCCTCCTTGGGGCAAATGTTGGCAGCCTGCCTGTCATGTTCATTGTGCCAGCACAACTGATAGGTGACATTACATAAAACATTTACAGGAGGTGGGGCAGGGGTGGGAGGGTCCATAAAAACGTTGAAATCATCCAAGTGTGAAATGGAAAGATGAAGAAAGTGTTTTTCCAAAGCCATTTATATCTGTCGTCTGTTCCTTTCAGTCTTAATGTGTCTGCTGCTCAGTCCCTTCCTCCCACTTAGGCTGGATCTTCTGGGAAAACACATCTGGAGAGGCAGTTGTTAGGAGAGAGGCATCTCTGTATGTAACAAAAACTTTTGTAGTAAAGTGTTTTGTTGACACTGTTCATTCTCTGAGGGGCTTAATAACATAACATTTAAACAAATGCTGAATGGTTAGCAAATCACGTGGTTTCTAATTTCGAGATGTATGGAACTGAAACCATGTACCTGTTTCATTTGAGCATGGAGTTATCTATGAAGGAACATCATCCACTTTATACCAGGTAAAACCAAAGGATGGAAGCATAATATTTCAGAGGAAAGCAAAATAATAAAATTGTTCAGTATTGATAAAATTTTGCTTTTTCCCCCTGCCCCTTGGTTCCAGAATCTTCCATTTTTCTCTAAATACACTGAGTGCCTAATCTCACAGATGGATGTGAAGTTTCAGTCTAGGCAGGCTGACTTTTCAGTGAGACTAGTTGTTTGTATATCTTGCATTCGTCTTTACTCCCAGGGAATTTTAACTTTTCTACAAGGCATGGGTCAACTGGAAGGTTGAGGGTAGGTGCTCACATACTGCATATTACCTTTTAGCTAGACTTGTTGAATGTTCACGTATTTTCTTTTGCTCCTTCCAATATCTGTGACACTACACATTTGGAAAGTGACCTGTGTCCTTGGACTAAGGAGACACACATGTCTACTGACCCTACCTTGCCTACTCACACTAATGTTTTATAATGATGTCTTGACTGGCTGCTAACCTCTCTGACTCCCTACACATTGTGTGTACTATACTAATGCTTTTGAAACTCTAAAGGGCCAATGTTTGCTGGGTTCACCTTCAGAAATTTCAGATTGAACTCCTGGCTCTTTTCAACTTATGTAGTTAAAAGATAAAACCATAAAAATAATAAATTAAGGCTAAATTAAACTAGAATGTATACATATAAATGACTATTATCAATTTTAGGTCATTATCCTAATAATAAATATTCTATTTATTAAAAAGAATAAATATTCTATTTATTGCTTATGTTATGGAAACTCTGGAGGAGGAGTGAGATATGATTAGAATTGCAAAGGAAATTCATTCTCATCATTTAAAAAGCACAATGGCATTACCTAACTTGAATATTTACAGACTTTCCAAGTTTTGTTTCAGGATCACATTTTTTATCCCTTATGAACACAACTTTCTGAGTATGGAAAGTCAGAGTTCTGGGGATAGTTCACTATATACAAGTTGGGTATTCCTGGGTTAGTTGATAATAGCACTGATTTCATTTTTTTAGCTATGGAATGAGAGTAGCAATATCTCTCTTATAGGATGCTATTATGATTAAAATTAAATATTATGATCTCATATCTGACCTAATTAGTATAGTACTTAAATATAAAAAGGGTTTAAATAAATGTGCTTCTTTCCTTTAAAAAAAATGACCTTTCATTCACTATAAATTCCAATGAATATATTATATATTCTTTAAGTTAGTTTCAAGGGAAATGTGAAATTATATAACACATGTATGGAATAAAGGGGTTTGATCTGATTAAGGAAATATCTCCTTGGTTAAGAGTTCAGTTCTATTATTTATTGCTAATTAGACTCATAAAGCATATGCTGGGTGGACAATAAAGAGAAGCGGTCACTCATTTTATGGCTGTAGATGGATGTTTTTTAGAATAGAATAGGCTGAAAAAATTGAAAAAGTGTACAGAAAACATTAGGATGAAAAGAAAATTATTTAGTATTTATTATTTTGTGCACTTTCATGCATTTTAAATCAAGGTCTTTCATTTTAAAATGAAAAGCCTGTGAAGGCAAGAGTTATCTCTTTGATGCATGGTGGTCCGTCTGGAACTCACAGTGATATGTTTGAGCAAACCTTCTATTCTGTTCTAGTGACTTATTTGAAATATCTTCCCATGGTAACCTTTACAGTTACTGGAATATTTCAGTCCTTTCAATAACCTTACTGGATTTATAGACAAATAGTTGCTCACAGGGTTTTCTACTTTGTACAGTTAATTCAAGTGATTGAAATAAATCCATTGTTTGCCTTCATAATTCAAAGAAGACTGACCCCATTATAAAACAACAATAATGACAACAATATGTGACCCTTTGATTGTACAAATAAATTAGGACCCCATGGTTTGTATTCTAGAAAGACACATCACAGTGTATATATCCATATGGCATTTAAAAATAACACATCTCAGAATGCAATTACAGCATTGAACTGAGAAATACTTGTGTTATTATGTTTTGTCACCATACCAGGCACTGTTGGGCACTTTTGTAGTGTTATACTTAATCAACTTATTTTTTTAAAATTTACTTTTATTTATTTATACATAGAAGAGCTGGGGTAGAGGTCAGAGGTAGGTGTGGGTGGGTGAGAGGCTTCACCAGAGATAGAGTGGGGAGCACAACAGAGAGATCTACTGAAGTACACTGCTGAGGGGAGCAACGGGAGAGACAGGAGAGGTCTGCTGTGCCATGTGGGTCACCTCTCTGGCTGAGAATTAGACTTGTGCTCAGTGCTAGCTTCATAGTGCTGAGACTTAACACCTTGTACCACCAGGGAGGCTCTCAGCTTATTTATTTATTTTTTTAAAGATTTATTTATTTATTCATACAGAACTGGGGTACAGGCCAGAGATGTGGAGGGTGATAGGATTCACCAGGGACAG
>NW_004567104.1:36010608-36023178 GCF_000260355.1 Condylura cristata
GTCTGCCGCGCCATGTGGTCACCTCCAGGGCAGGCGGGGATCGAACTCATGTGGAAGTGGCTTTAGCTTCTTAATGCAGTGCTTTAACCCGCTGCGCCACCAGGGAGGGCCTCAGCTTATTTTTAAATCAATATAAATTGCCCTTTATCTATAGGGTCTTTATTTCATTACTGATAACCTGTTTTCTCATAAGAATTTCATTTCTCTAACTGAAGGTTCAAATTAAGGTATAGTAACCTGGCAGAGAAATATCAGAGGCCTAGGCTGGTAACTAGGAATTCTGTACCTGTGGGAATAATTGTTCTGCCTGAGACTGCTGGGGTTAGAGCTGTGTGTGCATCTTTAGAAGTCAGCAGAACAGGCCCTGAGAACATGTTCTTTACTCCACTGAGCTTGCTTACATGAAACCATCCTGAAGTTTTCCTGTGGCATCTTACCAAGATACATAGGAAAATAAAATCCTTGTGTCTTGAGTCAACCAGGTATCCACGAAGAGGCGACAGTTGACTAAGGTTCTGATAGCTGCGTACTCTAGGACTTATTACTTTCTTAGACCTGCGACCTAGAATGTGTAAAATTATATGGTGTTATATTTCTCTGGTCAGTGCTATTCTATCACCATTTCACCTTAGATTCAAGTACTTCTTCTGCCATAGTGAATTTAGCCAAAACTTCTTAATAATTCGGTTTCCCATGTCCCAAAGGGGGGAAAATGGTGAAATCATATAAGACATTCTGAAAATTGACTGAGTTACTATACAGGAACCTCGCTAGTCAACACATTTGCTAAATACCTTCTTACATCTGTCCCATACATACATACATGCATATATACATGAATACAAGCATGTTTGTAAAGAAGTGTGCTTATATTCTTTTTTATATTTGCATGAATGTATTAGTCTTTGGGAAAAACCAGAATGCTATTTTAAAATCCCTGTTTTTTTGTTTTGTTTTGTTTAATAGTTGTAACATGTTGTATAATTTATACATATACACACTCTTAATGATTAATAATTGCACTTAACTCCTAGAGTCGTTGCATGAATTAGAAATGGTCTTGGTAAAACACAAGCACCTTTCCTACCACAACATTAGTACTTAATAAGTTGCATATACTACCATCATTTTTGTCATCACCACAAGTTCACCATCAACATCTTAGTTGTTCATCATCACAAAACAAACCAGATGGAACTCTCTTTAACTGCAGCTCAGTTACAGGAATCCAGTTTAATTTCATGATAACCCTAATGTGGCTGTGCGAAGACTGAGTGACATCTTTAAGCTGTCACTTAAGAAGGGCACACTCTTGAGGAAGGGTCTGTGAGTTGAGTGACAATCATATGGTGGTCATTTTAGTGCAGATTGCTTCGTAAGACTTGTGAATTTTTTCTCCATCATTTGGTAGCAAAACTAAATGTTCAGTCCTTCTATGCTGGTGTGATATTATTCTGAATGATTTTCTCTCTCTCTCTCTCTCTCTCTCTCTCTTTTTTTTTTCATTTTTCTCTCTCTTACTTAGATTGCCTTTGAGATATTTCCACATTTTCTCTTTCTGAACTTGTTACCCTTTCTCTCAAATTTTCTACTCAGCATGTAGAACAAACACATTTTTCTAGTTAGTCAATTAAGATAACATGCTTTAAGGCCCTCTGGTGTGTGTGTGTGTGTGTGTGTGTGTGCATGTGTGTGTAAGACTTGCTATTTTTTCTGACTCTTCCTTGGCAACTATATTTGAAAAAATATAATTTGCTTTTCTAATTTTCGGAGAGAGCTTTTCTGGCTATGGGGCAGGGAGGGGGTCGTCGGATTTTTAAGTGACTGGTGCCAGAAAGCTGGGACTGCACACAGAGCTCTGTGCTAGGCAAGGAAATACTTCATTAGACTTGTATTCCACGAAGACACTTTCGCTTCTTAACGCCTGTGATTTTAATTAAAACCTGGAAAGTAAAGAATCCTCTGCTTGTATTAATGCTTTCATTTCCATTAGGACGGTGGAGTTTATAAACACTATCTGGGTTTATAAATTAGTCCTCATGTGAATAATAAGTGCACAATGTCGCATAGAAAGCAAAACTCTGCTGGCCCATCTGTTCCTCTCCACTTTTTCTTTCATTCTTGTTTACTTGTTTGGAAAATCTTGTAGGAGTATTCCTTGGTTTCTTTTATCTCTAAATCTCTGTCACCTGTGTCTTTTTACTGTATTTCATGGACTGAGCATGCTAGGGCCAGATTTTCTACTGGGATGATAGAAGTGATTTTTTTTTGGAATGCACATCGAAAGTAAAAACTATGTAAAAATTCAGTCATTAAGTTCACATAGGGAATATGATTTTCTGTTTCTTTAAATCTAGATTTCTTAGAACACTGAAGATTATCACAAAAATTATGTTTGTGTGCACAGTGATACACACAGCTATGCAAATAGACTCCTGTACATGCGCATACATGTATAACACCCAAAGAAGCAAGGTCACATGTCCATATACAGATACATGTACTTGCTTATGCACAGTGTTTGAATAACATGTTATCATTTTTCCTTTATGGACATCTACAGATGTACCCAGATAAACAAATACAAAATTGTAGTTAAGACTGTGACCAAAAAAAACATAGAATTAGTGTTATAAGAATCACCTATCCATGCAGAAGCAAATAATCTTATTATCAATCTCAGTGAAACCTTTCAATTAGAGAACCTTCTATAAGGAGCAAAATGAACCAGGAACTGGATATAAGTCACTCCTATAGAAACAGTGGTCTCTTTAATCCCTTTTGAATGCAAGGCAGTGTAATTATTAACACGGATAGGCGTATTTGAAGAAGCCAGTGTTCTATGGAAAAGAATAATCCCCCAGAACCGCCTTCTGTTGATTAGAGACTTAGGTGACTTCCATCGTAAAGTACTTCAGAATACTGCTGGGTTTGGAAGAGTTGGTTTTAAAGTTGTAGTTACTCTGTGCAGCTCTTTCCTAAGAAGTAAATCTCAGGTATGCTGCACAGCTTTTTGGTTGAGAGACTTTTCAACTGCTGCCTGTGTCTACCTCTGTCTGTGTCTAACTCCCTTTGAAATAACTGAGCAACATAAATCAGTTACCCTGATATGCTGGTGTCAGGACATGGAGTGAACTTGTAGTGCCTGTACTACACATGAAGGCAGGATTCTCTCTTCTGAATAGGGGGTTGTGTATTCCACTCTTTTCTCAAAGGGAGGGACTTAGGGTCCAGGCTCAGGTTTGTGTGTCTCACAAATGCAGGGGTGTCTTATGTAGGAGGCCCGTTGGCCCTATCTGCGCATGCCTGGCACAAACAGACAGACAGAACAGAATATTGCTAATAGGCATGTCTGTGGTGAAATGTGCCAAAAATAAATATGTTTCCTCATAACAAAATATGCATAGCACAACAAACATATGCATGCCAGTGCGAATGAAAATCTATAAATTACCATGATCCAACTACCAAATTATATAGCATATAATGTTATTATCTGAAACACTGTATGTTACCAAAGAGCACACATTGTAGAGATACTTAAGAGAACTTTCATGATCTTCATTTAACATTTGCTATATTGTTATTGTCCATTCAGTTCTCTCCCACCCATTGCACAATCGCTTCTGAATGTTAGAGTTTGAAAAAAAGGACAAAGAAAAATAATATCATTTTCCATATTGTTACTTCAGAGCACTTTACTATTTACAGAGATTTTTTTTTACATGTATTTTATTTCTCGGGAAGATTTTGTAGCTAGTGAATCCTACCAGTCTGTAAATATAAGTGACAAATGAGAGTTTGAACAATTTTGCAAATGAGTGAGTTCTGGTTTATATATCTCATTATTCTATTTGCTTATTTGAAAAACATTCCTATATTGTCTTATTTTCAGTTTGTGGAATGCATTGACCCAAGGATTATTGTTCTGCTATATTCTCCCTTAACCACTTATTCCCATGTCTGTGAGTTATAGTTTTCCTTCCAATAGCCCAGAATTTGGTCCCGAAGAATAAAAGTGTTTTTTCTTTTTTTTTTTTTTCCACATAGTAACAAGATTACTAGTACCATTATTATTTCTGTCTCCAAGGAACTCCCAGTCAATAGGCTCTCTTCTCCACCTAGATCTAGAAAAGGTAAGAAGAAAGTGAAATAAAATGAAGCCAGAATGTCCTTAGTGCTGAGCTGATAATGGCTAAGTTAGTGGTGGTGGTCTTGGATCTGTTAGCTAATTGGATTTGCTAGCACTGCACCTCTGATTAGGAAACACACACCTGCTGTGCTGAGCAGGCTTGGACCCAGCAGCCTGCCTCATGGAGGTGGACTCCTGGGCAACCAGCAGTGAAGAGAAGCCAGGGAGGCTGTGATCCCAGTGGATAGGCCGCTTACCAAAAGGCAAATAATGAGGTTAAGCCAACTGTGTGCTATCCTTTCCCAGTTTAACCATGTTGTCAGCCACACCACCTATTCATGAACAATAAGAAGAAAAGAGAGAATTCAGAAGTGAGTTTAGGGGCAATGGCCCCATGTGAAAATGAGGCGCAGGGAAAGGCATTCCTTTCAAGCAATATATTTACCTAACTGATCATGTAATCACAAAATAATCTGCAAGCTTTAGGCCAAGGAAAAAAGGCATGACCTCTTTTAGAATAAATCTATGTAAATATTAAAAAGGTCTGTATCACAAGGGGTGTATAATATTTGGATTTGGAGAAGACTGGTTTGTGTTGGAATATAAATGTGCCAGGGATTATGTTTTGGATTGTGGCCTACAATCCAGATAAATGGTGTGAACTACTGGTTTAAATGCATACTTGCTAATGTCTCTCAGACTGCACTTAGCATCTGTCTGTCCTATTTGTTAACTTGATAAGAATCTGAAGACAAGGTTTTTCTACTGAAGGTCCTCAGTTCTTATAGATTCTGTGTGACCAGCCAGGATTGAAGAAACAGAAGAAAGCAGATGGATTCTCACCCTCTATCTTTTGAAGCTCAGCAAAGGGATGTTATTGAGATATCCTTCCAAGTATTTTAAATAGCAGTGTCTGGTGGCAAAATGAAAACAAATGGAGAAGCCAGTTAGACCCACACAGGGGGCTCAGTTTCCTGCTGCCTCCAGCCCCTGTGGGAGAGGCAAGCTGGCACTTCCATCTAGAGAAATGCATCTCAGTCAGGGGTGGGAACTGTCAGAATTAGCAGGGAGGAGGAGGTGTTGTTCCCTGATTGTTTTCTAAACTCCCTGGGATTCTCTGACATTGCTGAATCTGTTAGAGGCCTATATTCAGGGAGCCTGAGGAGATGGGCTTTTTGATTCCCAAAGGGTTCCAAACTCATCAATCAGTCTAATCGGAACATCTCCTTTAGAAGCACCTTTGGGATATCCACAAACAACAGTTTCCTCTTTGTTGCTTTTTTCTGTCCGTTCTCATGCGAAAGGAAGTTGAAGAAAATATACTTGCTGGCTCCTTGAGGATCTGTGCAGGGACAATTTGCTTATCCCTCCTGATTCTCAGGGCTGCTGTCTGGTCAGCTTTGCCACCTTTTCCTTTTTCCTTTAGCTTTGTCTATTCCTTCTTCCACACCACTCAGAAAGGACAAAACAGAAGTTTTCAGGTGATTCTTTCTCAACATGGGGGATTTTTAAAACAACCCCAGACTAAAACTTCTTTCTATATTGACCCTCTGCTTACTACCTATTGGCTTATAAAAATAGAAGAGGTAGGGGCCCTCCCTGGTGGCGCAGTGGGTTAAAGCACTGCACTGAGAATCTAAAGCCGCTTCTGCATGAGTTTGATTCCTCTCCTGACCCGCCCGCTGCTCCCCTTAGCAGTGTACTTCAACGATCTGCCTGTTCAGCTCCCAACTCTGTCTCTGGTGAAGCCTCTCACCGCCCCTGAGCCTCTGGCCTGTACCCCAGTTCTGTATGTATAAATAAATAAATCTTAAAAAATAAATAAAAATAAAAAAATAAATAAAAATAGAAGAGGTAGATTGAAGGTTTGGAATGTGTCAAAGATACAAAATGAGATAAAATTGAAGAAATTATTCTGGTGAGGGTATGGGTGTGTGTGAAACAAGCAAACAAAAAAAGATAGCCTCTATTTAATCAAAGAAACAGAAAATTAGCTTTTTATCAGCTCAGGCCCAATGATGGGTGGGGGTTCTTGGGGGAAAGAATATTTTTACCAGCACACCCAACACTATGCATTTGGATGGCAGGATTTTTGTTTAAGATGCCTGAAAGCTAGAAAAGGACATTAAAAAAAGAAGAAAGGCTGTTAGTTACTTCAGTTTTCCGACCCTCAGTGGCTAGTAAATTGCTTGCTATTAAATTGATTAAAAAGGTTAGGAGAGGAGTATTCTGGTTTCAAAAAGTCAGAATGCCATGTCGAACATGTCATAGCACCCTAGCACACCTATCCAGTTCCTCACCCCTGTCCTCACATGATGGAAAATGAAAAGGGAGTGTGGAACAAAGGGTGGTAATAAACACAAGATGCCACTTTTTTAATATATATTTTATTTATGCTTACAGAACTGGGGTACAGGCCAGAGGTGCAGAGGCGGTGAGAGGATTCACCAGAGATAGAGTGGAGAGCAGAACAGGCTGACTGACGAAATACACTGCTGAGGGGAACAGATCAGGGGAGGGCTGCCACGCCATATGGGCCCCTGACCCAGGATCGAACTCGTACTACAGTAGCTTTGGAGAGCTTCATAATGCTGTGCTTTAACCCGTTGGGCCACCAGGGAGAGCCCACAAGATGCCACTTTTCCAGGACACTTTGGGAGGCTTTTGGTTTGTTTGTTTGTTTTACCACATACTGGAAACTGGAGGAAGACCAACAGCACAACTAAATTAAAGCTATGGATAATCTGTTTTTGTTTTGTTTTGTTTTGTTTTCTATTTTACCCAGGGTATGTGCGTATGTGTGTGTGTGTGTGTGTGTGTGTGTGTGTGTGTGTGTGTAAGGGGGGGTGGAGAGGCAGGGGGCATTTAGTTACTAGGGCCACATATGTTGTCATTACAATTTCACAACCTTATAAAATAACTAATTAGTTTTATTTTTAATCTTTTTGAATATTTAAAAACAATTTTTAAAACGGCTGGCATGCGTGTGGACTAATTTAAACAGCTAGGTGAAATAGCAAGATTTAAAGTTAAGTGACCTGAAAATTCCCTTTTTGATATCCTCCAACAGTTGGATTCTGTTGTATGTGCACTCTTCTGCTTTCAAAACACTAATTTCAGGTAGGAGGTGAGTAGCAATAGGGTTTATGCTTTCGTGCCAGTCGTTCCTAGGCTCTCGATGGAGAGTTGAACAAATAAGCACATCACTCAGAATAAAAATAATAGTCCCGTCCCTCCCTGGTGGCTCAGTGGGTTAAAACACAGCACTAAGAAGTTAAACCTACTTCAGCATGAGTTCGATCATTGCCCCGGAAGTGACCACATGTCGCGGCAGACCTCTCCTGACCTGCCCACTGTTCCCCTCAGCAGTATACTTCGTCAATCAGCCTGTTCTGCTCCCCACTTTGTCTCTGGTGAATCCTCTCACCGCCTCTGCACTATGGCCTGGACCCCAGTTCTGTAAGCATAAAAAAAAAATCTTAAAAAAAATAATAGTCAATGGGAAAGCAAATCTGTGGATGATAAAAAGTTCCCACCAACATGGTTCCTCTTCAATCTTAGCTACTTGGGTTTCTCAAAGGAAACTAGTTTGCTTTTAATTTCTTCTATCCCTTATTTCCATAATTGTGAGATGAGAATGATAGTAAATTCAGAAATTTATTATGAAAATGACTCATATTCGTGTCAGTTGCTCAGTGTGTGCTTCAGTTTGGCTAGTCAAGAAGCAGATACCTAAATGGGATAAAATGTGAGAGTTGTGGGGAGACACATGTGAAGGATCAAGGCTGGGAGAGGAGCAGGTGTTTACAATTCAGTTCTGACATTTGTGAGCAGCACAGATGGCCCGTTGGGCTGGGAAGAGCTACAGATTGCCTTACAATTCTGAGAAAGACTCAACCCAAGTGAAAAAGTTCCCTTCTAGGGGAGTCTTGCACTGGGTAGAAATAACTTGGTGCCAGAATCCCGAATGCCTCATTGTCTGGAAACAACCTGGGTGAAGACTAACCTCAGCACCAGCACCTGTGAATCCAAAACATAGCAACTGGTTCTGCCTGTCAACATTAACCTCCCTGAAGCAGAATCTCTAGAAAGGAGACCTCTTCATGGAGTGTGGTGTCCCCATGAGAACCCAGTGCCTGGAGTAGAGTAAGCACTTTTCCTAGCTTGGCTAGTAGTGCTCCCACTTCACAGGTAGACTATGATATTCCCAAAGACATTCTGTGACTTGAAGTATCACTTGTAATAGAGTCAAAACTTACACCTTCATCTCTACTTCTGGGTCTTCTGCTCTGCAAGCACAACACACAGTTACCCTTTATCCGCATGTCCTTTCAGCATCTCTTTTTGTCAAAGGCAGATACTAATTCCATTGGGAGCAACAAAAGTAAACCCCTGGACTGTGAAGCCTTGCTGCCATTGAGAAACCCTTGGTAGGTTCCCGTGGCTTCTCTGGCACAGCATCATGCCCTCCGCTTCTAAAGAGCCCATTTCCTGGGATTTAAGCCAAAGCAAACGCTAAGGCTGCATCCCAGCTCCCAGGAAGGCCATGCCACTCTTCGCTTGAGCGTTGAGAGGGACAACAAACAAAACTGCTTTTTGTCCGCATGGGGATTAATGTGGGTCTTTTCTGATGCCATGCTATGGTGAGATATCATTACATAAAATTTCTCTTCAAACGCTAAGTGATGGGTTTAATCCTTATAAACAATTAAATAAAATCACCTTCTTGACATCTATTGTGTTTTTCAGTGAGCAGATTTTAATTTTCTCTTTTTACCTAAATTATGTATCTTTAAGATACGTGATGACAAGTCTTTATGAAAATCTGAAAAGTGGTTTGCTGGGTGCAATTTCTTTTTAAATATTTGTGAGATAAGAAAGTAACACAGCCACTCTCCAGTATGGACTTAGATTACAGCATGCTAGCTTATAATTGTCCTCACAGACATCCAGCTGCATTACTAGTTCTTGAGCCAAAAGCACAAAGAGGGTACAACTTCTCTGTATTGTCATGTTTTAATAATTACAATCTCTTACTTTTAAAAATAGCACTGAATATTCCTGAATGGGTGTGCAAGAAGTTAAATGTGCCACATAAACACAGAGAGACTCATGCACACACACTGACTTTTTGTTTCAGGGAATCAAATTGGGACCGATTTGAGAGAAGACAGTGCAAATATAACTAGACCTTCTGATGGAGAATTGCAGCGCCCCCCTGTGGTGGAATGGAACTCTCCAGGATTACTTTACTAAAGGCCATCCTCCTTTTCCTCATCAGGGCAGTGGATTGTCTAAGATAAAAGCTTTAGTCCCACAACTAATTTCCTCAGTGACCACCCAAAGCTGTTTAGAAAATTTCAGTAATAATTCTATCCATGATCTGGCAAACAGACAAGATGTTTTCCACTGAGCCTATTCAATCTATAGTGGGTAGAGGCCTTCTTCAGAGAGAGAAAGATCAGTTGGTTAGTTTATTTCTCTGACTATTCAAAAAATAATCTTAAGGGGCAGGATAAAGGGCTCTTCAACTGGCAGACATACCTGAATAACAAATCCCTGCAATGTGATAGAGGTGGTATTGTATGTTCCCAGGTACCCTCGCAGTTTCCAGGTTCCCTAGAGCATAAACTAGGGCTACTGGGGTTTAGATTACTAGGTTGCTATCTGATGGGCAAGTAAACATGTGTCTCTCAGTCATTTTCATCAGACTTACTCAGAAAAGGCTTTAAATCTGGGGCTATGATACTGGGTAGGCATTCTTGGTCAAAGAAAGTATCTTTGGCAAAGGGCTACTTGTCAATCCATGAAGAACACTGGAAAAGTCAAGACTAACCCAGCAACGTCTGTGTTCTGGGAAGTGGGGTGCCTCAAGAGATTTGACAATGCAAAATAATCAATTCAAAAGTAGGGCTGTTGTGCCAGTGACTGCTTACCTGAGTCATTTGTGGTAAGCAGAACCAGTGGCTTCTTGTACACAGAACCAGTGGCTTCTTGTTCTGTAGCTCCTGTTTGCTCCAGAACAGAACAGACTGGATTTTTTTTTTTTTGACCCTTTGTTTTTTCCCTCGTATACTTCACCATTTCTCATACAAACAGAGCATTTTTTTTTTGTTTTTTAATTGAATTGAGAATTCCAGGGCAACAAAAGACAATCACAGTACAACACCATGTCTATGTTCTAGCCTCATAACTGACTTTAAAGAACAATGTTTAAGTGATAATTAAATAGGTAGAGTAGTTCCTTGGAGTTCACTTACCAGAATTCAGCCTATATAATTTATTTATGTGATTTGTGCTTACTTAAGGATTTTTTTTAATCACTCTGAATTTTAATGACCTATTCTCTTTCCTGTACTATGTCCCTGTTCTTAATCATAGATCTTGAAAATCACCAACCCTTTATTTATTTTCACTGAGGGCCTTCAGTGTATGAAAACTGAATGCAAAATAGTTCAACTACAGACCATGTGGCCAAGTTGAAATTGCCTAGTGAATATCTAAAAGATATTTGGTGGCAACTTTAAATCTTCTTTTAGCTTCTGTTTTACATGTTTATTTAGTCACCTGAGTATTTCAGCATCTATATAACCAACATTAATAAGACATATACAAAGGTGAATTTCACAAAGGGTGAATATGATATTTCTGTTTCACATAACAAGGAAGCAAAGCTCAGAGAGCTTAATTCACTCTTTCATGTTCACGATAAAACTAGATTTTAACTCTAATATCTATCTGATGTTTCTGTTGCACTGGAGTGTGTTGCTTTGATAATTCTGCCTTTGTCCTCACTGTAATACATTTACTATGCAAGTACCCAGAGAGATATTTTAAAAAATAAACCAGTTAAGGTCATTCCCTGCTTAGAAAGCGTCTTAGAAAATTTCCCTTCGCATGCAGAATAAAATCCCAAATCCTTGCCATGACCTCACCTTGACTACCAACGTGACCTTATCTTGTACCATGTTCCTTCACTCTTAAAAATTCAAGCCACACTGGCTGTCTTTCTGTTTCCTAAGAAAACAAAGTGTATCCCCACCTTTTAAGATTTTCATATTTGCCAGAACTGTCTGCCATGGGGTTTATGGTTGTTGCTACTACTTGTCATTCAGGTTGTCATGTTTTAGAGGTAAGTCTATCAAGTCAAATTTCTTACTGGTACACATCAGCAGAAATAAGATATATATTTTTTGTTTTATTGGTTGCTGTGTGCCTATTTTGTATGTTCTTCTAAATAAATACACCCTCAAGTATAAAGTTCCCAAGAGCTAATATTTTGTTTCTCCTTGTCTGTGAGGTCCCCAACTTCTGGTACTGTGCCTCAGAACTGTGGCACTGGATGCTTCGATGGATGCTTCGATTTGAAAGCCAATTTTAAAAGTTAGTTATTTCCGCTTATGAGGATCACATGTTCAGAATATATCTTCAGATTTCATAAGAGGGAGAAAATTTATACAATAAAGCTTTCATGATATATGATTGTACACAATGTTCTATGCGATATAGTGGAAAATATTTTTGCCAAAACTGCAATGAAACAGGCCAAATGCTAACAGTAACAGGGTCTTTTTTTTTTTTTTTTGCATGTTATATATTCTCTAAACTCTCTACAATGAATGTATTTTAGTTTATAATCAAGATAAAATCATATTTAAAGTACAAAAGATAAAATATAAGGGAGAAAAGCTATTGAAGGTTTGTTCCTAATTTACTTAGTGTTCCCCAAGTGCTGGTGCTGATGCTCACCTGATGTCATACGGCCTCCTGCTTCTACTGTGTGTCATGTGGTTCTGAGTTTTCCTCTTAGATTATTTATCTTTGCAGCACTTGGCATTGTATATAGTTTTCTAATAATGATGTAAATGATGCAGAGTAATGCAGAATTATTTTTTTCCACTTTCTGGATAACTCCTAGAGGCCTAAGTTTGCATCAGGTTTTTTTTTTTTTTACAACCCCTTTACTAGAGTTAAAGATTCTGTCCTTAGACACAGCTGTTATTCCTGCACCCCTCATTCACATGTGTAGCTATTTTTTTATATTCACAAACATAAAAAATATCTAAAACATATCTCATTTTAATTTTGTTTCATCCTTCAGTTTATTTTATTATTTTTTTTAACACCTGAGCTGTTAACTCGGCTGGTCTGTTATGCCTGCTTCCTTATTCATTTTATTTACAAATGTGACCTTTACTTAACTGACTTTTTAAGTTGACTAATCTAGGGTCAAGAACCAGAGCCAGTGGCAAGCTCTTATATACTTCTTAGTTAAGACTATACATCTATAATAGAAGCAGGAGGCCATATGACATCAGGTGAACATCAGCAACAGCACTTGGGGAACACTAAGTAAATTAGGAACAATCCAATCAGTTTTAAATCCAGTTATAAATCAGTATTGCAATCTAAATCTCCTACTTTATTTTTTCTATATA
>NW_004567104.1:36023291-36044864 GCF_000260355.1 Condylura cristata
AGGCAGATCAATGAAGTACACTGCTGGGGGTGGCAGTGGGCGAGACAGGAGAGGCCTGCTTTGCCATTTGGGCCATCTCTGAGGCCAGGGATTGAACTAAGAGTGAAACAGCTAGATCCAGCTTACAGTGCTGTGTCATAACCTGTTGAGCCAACAGGGAGGCCCCAGCCTCCTACTTTAACAATGAGACGGTGAAGATGGTGAGAAACAGTGAAATCTAAACAAGTCATGCCTATAGCATTTTCACATCTGATATAAAAATTATATGAGGAAGAAAAGAGTTATGGAAACTGAAGTTGTTCTTAGTGGATTCATGATATCTCTTAATAAACATTGCATTATGTTCTTGGAATTGACAACAGAATTTTTCATTGCATATAACTCACATTTTCTCTTCTGAAAATTAAGTGTTTTGCCTACCCTTGGTCTTCACCACCCTGTACTTCTCCATTATTTCCTTAAAAACACTCTAAGTAATTAATTTACTTCAATTGAGTGGTTTATCAGTACCCTAAGGTTGTAATTTGTCTCAGCAGGAGGACTCAACATCATTTAAAGCAATTGGATATATTTTTTTTTCAATTTCTTCACCCATCTTGAGCTGTATTTCCTCCTGACTAATGCTTATTTTACTCTTTCATCCTCAAGAACATCATTCTCTTTAACAGAGAAGTCATTAAAAATCAAATTTAAAATGCTCTGTTTCTTTCTGTCATTTTTCAGTGCTATCACCCTATATGCTAGAGAGGAATCACCTTTCCTCTCCTTGCTTTTCCTAACAGAGACCCTAATACTTTATGCTTTGATCTCATGTCACACACTTCATCTCACCCTTTTTACTTCACCTTACCTCTTATTTGAATCAGTTAATTCAGTATATCTGTGGATATTATAGTACTTAATTCTACCATTAGCCAAATCAGTATATTTTAGGGGGATTTAACTCCAGTCAAAATATTTTTCTGGGTACAGTTAAGGATATCTTGACTTATAAAACATGATCCTACCTTTGAGGAAACATATAAGATTTGCAAACTGTTGTGGAGTTACTATTGTTTTGCAGCCTGAATGGTTTTACTGAGAAAGCCCTTCATTATCTTTTCTAGTGATTCAGACCCAGAGGTGAAGCTCATTGTAATGTTCAAAATCATGGTGCATGTTACAAAGTATAGTTGTATACATTATTATATTTGATTCCCTTTATTATGTGTCATATGGATATAGCTTATTTATAGTAATTTCATGTAGATTTATTAACCTATTAGTGTTAGTGATAATTTTGGGTAAAATTTACAAGAGTCTCTCTTTTGCTCTTTTATCCATTTATTATTTTGGTAATAGTTAAAGACGGATGAGAATGGTTAACAGTGAACTTCACATTTTAAAAATAACATTATACTTTTAAATTTTCACTTAAAATATCACTGTGAGCTGACTTGATGTCATACTTCCTAGGGACAATAAAACCAAAACTTCCTGCTCAAGTCAACAGACCATCCTGAGGAAGGGAGTTGGCAGACAACAGGTGCTAACAATATCTGTTTTATTTCATGGGTTTATAAAACATCCTCCTCTAAATGTAATCAGGCTTATAGTACATGAACTATAACTTTTTTCTCACTTCCTCAATAAATTATATTAGACCCAAGTGAGTAAATGCAGCACTCATGTCAGGGTAATCTGGATTAAGTTAGTTAATCTTTTCAACTTTATTAATAATTAAATTTGACCCTTAATAATTATAGTTTAACAGTAAAGTGTTTTCAGAAGTTAAACCAAATCCATCCAAGTAGAAATCTTGGATAGTTTAGCAAGCAGAAGTAGAAAAATGAGGAAATGTGAATACTCAATGGTTATAAAATTGGAGTTTTTGTAGATAAAATATAGGGATCTTAGGAAATGTAACAGTTCTTGCATAGAAGCCCAAGATTTGAATTATTTTGGCATACTGTCAATCATGTAGCTCAACTTTTAATTTTAATATTTTGATTGCTATGGTTATAGGGTAATCAGAAAATTAGCCCAGTTACCTTATAAAAAATGTTAATTCATTACAGCAGGGATATAAAATTCCAGAACCCTAGAAATCTAATACTAAATTGGAAGAACCTAAGAAGTTTCTTCCTTTTTGTCTGGTAAACCTTCTGGAACCCTACATTTTTGCTCTTAGGCATGTATGTGTAAATTTCTAGAAGATGATGCCAAATACAACTGCATCCAAAATATCTCATTTCAAGAGTTTTCATTTCATTTTTCACTATCCAGAAAACAAATATAAACTTTTAGAAATAAAATTGATTGAAGACATTTGGAACACATTGCTTGCATATTCTCTTAGTGGGTCTGGATGAAAAGCTTTCGCCATTTGGCAGTAGCTGAAATTTGGGCGCTCGCTGGTTGAAAGCACCACGTTGGCCCACTGATAATGATCCATCTTGCATCACATCAGGTGCCAAAGAAAGTGTTCAAAAATTAATAATAAACTGAGTAAATCCTGGTGATGTTGATAAAATCTGAACATGTCCTCTGGTTTTCCAAGCAACTGAGATTTTCTTATCTTCTGAATTTTCCTGCCAGACTGAATTGAGTTTCCAAGTTATTGGTACATAATTTTACCAAGTATACATGGCATTGGCATGAGAGATATTTAGAGAGGCAGTTTGACTCCCTGGGGCTCTACTGAAGGCAATACAACATTGCATGGTTATGAGACACATTAGATAAAGAACCCTTGAGAAGAAGGCAACATGTTTTTCAAAGTCTCGGCAAGCCCAAAGGCTTTCTTTGGGAAATAATCCTAAAGCTCACACCACTGAACATACTTCCTTCTTCAGCCTGTCATTCTTGACATGTAAAAATATGAACACACATGAAGACCTACTCAAAATGTGTCTGGCTGATATAAATCATGTTTAGTGATGGGCAATGCATTTCAGGTAATACTTTCACCCATTAGGAATCACCCATTTTATACTTTCCAGAGCTTTATTTCTCTGTTCCACTTAGGAAAATATTTTATCAGCTCCTCCAAGTTACTTATTTTCTTTGCATGTGTATACTGTGTATGCAAATGTTTTATTTATATTGATTTGTTCCCCTCAGATATTCACTACATCCTTAGTCTCTAAAAAACTTACTATAATAAACAATCCAGTAAATTTAATTAGATATTAAATATCTAATCCTAAGCATTTTTCCCTAAGGTACCATTATTCCAATTTCACAGATGATAAAACTGAGGTAGAGAGGATAAGGTATTTATAATATTAGAAAAAATAATAGTATAGCCAAGGAAAATCTGAACCTTCTTTAATACCATAGCTTACTCCTAAAGCACTGCTCTTTTTGTTATATATTTCCAGCCTAATTTCAAACTCAAATGGAATCGTCTTCACTTTGGTATTTTGTATTTTTCTTTTTTTACCTAAGACTATATTTGCTTGTGGCCAGCTGACTGGTAGCTTTTAAGACACATACGTCTTTTCAGTTCTTTTAGCAATCCATTTTTTCACTATTGAAGAGATTATACATTTAAGGTATTTTGGATTTTTAGTCTATAGTTAAGATCTCCAGGTCTATAATCTTTTGATCTCATGTGTTTATTCCTAAATTAATGCCTATTTTGTGACATCAAAACTCCAGATAGCAGAAAATAACATGGTAGGCATTTTGAACATTGCTCAAATGTGAAATTCAACATCAAGGCCATCTATTTATTTATATGTTTGCTGCTCTTATTATTGGTGTCTCTGTCAGCACGTGTACCTCATTTTCCAACAGCAGGTGCTTCTGAAAGCTGCCTTGCCATACACGTGCAGTATAGGTAGCTGAGGGACACCTGTCAACTAAGGCCAATGCCGAAAGGAAGCATGGAGCCTCCTCACAAGCACCTGGAGATTCTTTCCGTGGGCAGTTGCAACTATACATTCTTAACAGGGAAGCCATATGTAGATATGTCTCTAGTGTGTTATCCAGGGAAACTGCAAAATGTCTTCATATCATCATTCCTACATGACATTTTCTCACTCAGAGTTATTTCCAGAATTCCCATCAAAACCCCAGACGGCAGTGATTTCTCAGCTAACTTGAGGAAAAAAGATCATCTTTTTTATCTTCAGTGGACTTATTTTAACTAGCACTCTAAATGGGTCTAGGAAGATTTTCATGGGGGGAGTATGATGATATTGTTTCCCATTCCTAGTTTTACAGATATGAGTAGAAGAAAGAGGAGCATGGTGTTTATAAGCTAGTCATTATAAGTTGAGTTGATTTCCAGGATCAAGGTCCTTCTGATATATGGGAAAATTATTGACAATCAATACTAGTTTTGTCTAGAGAGTTTCAGAAACCTCATGTTTTGGGAAGTTATGATAAAGCATTTGTTTGACTCTGGATCAAGGTCATAATTTGATGACTCCAATGTGCGTTAAAGCCTATCTGAATCACCAAAGTAACTTTGGATCAGTCTTCTCTGGATATGAGTGAATAAAATGATTTTCTGAGAGTCCAAAGGTTCTGATTGGTAGAAGAAGGAAGCTTACACACTAATACTATCGGAGGGAACTCAGTGTCTTATGTCACATGTGTGTATGACATTGAGATCCAAATGAAGCAGGAAGAAATGTAATTGTTTGAAATGGTAGTGTGTGATTTTAGAGGGATTACTGGACAGAGTGTCTAACTATAGTTTATGTGCGTTCCCTAAAGGTCTACAAATTTAGCAGACACTATAAAACTAGAAAGACTGATGCTAGCCAAATACCACATAGCCAGGTAGATCTGGCCTTCAAACACCTGCTTGGAGACCTTGACTAAACACCCTGTTGTTCTGTTTTTTTTTTTTTTTCTGATTAATATATGAGCTGGAAATGATGAGTCACAGGATTTCTTTTCAGCATCCACCAGAGGATAAAAGCTTCTTTCTTTATCTTGGGGATTGCATTTATAATTTTGTCACAGCTAATACATAATAGCTGATATTTATTGAGTTGCTTCCTGTGTGCCAGATCTAGCATTAAGTACTACCCATATATATTTTTTATTTCATAATTTTATAGGTGAGGAAATTAATGCTGTAAAAAAAACAGATGAGTTACTGAAGGCCAAATTGCTTTCCTAATTTTATATACACAGACATATATACACGTATATGTAATATAGTTGTATCTGAAGTGAAATAATTCATTAAAATTTAACATTTTCTTGCCATCGGCATACACTATAGTTTTCTTAACACTGAAGGTTCAGCAGAGCCAAGAGACCTGTCAGAAACCTTAGAGAAAGATGAGATGTGAATCTTAACTATCAAATGCCAAGCTTAAAACTGTGTTGCACAGCCCACCTCAGCTCCCAGTCAGACACATCTCTTATCACATCTGTTTGAAACCATTTAAACACTTTCCAAAATACTTTAAAAAAGTCACACTCCTTAGCACGGGCTACAAAGTTCTTGTTAGATTACAGCTCTGCTCAAATTTACTCTCCCCACTGCCCTAGGAGGAATCCACTGGGCTTGCTCTCAGTTTGCCAGATTGAAAGTTCTTTCCCATTCTGAAGCCACTGCACATACTGTTAATGTCCATATGTGTCCTTGCTCTTCACCTTGCTCCAAATATGGGCCCTTTATTTGCTTCAGCTGCTTGCAGTCACTTATGTTTTTGGATTTTGTGGGGTGCTCCCTTGCTGAAGAACAGCGTACCTGCTTAACCAGGGTCACATAGTGACTCTGATGCTAAGTAGACTAAGCACACAGACTAAGACTAAGTAGACTACCACACAGTTAAGGAGATCAACACCTAGATCAAATAACTTTCTGAAAATCACACACACAGCAAGTGGCAGAATTGGGATTTGCACTCAGACATGTTCAATTCCAGGTTCTACATTTTCCTTGTTCATTTGGTCTTGTGAGTCCATGGGGTCTGTCTAAATTGCAAAGTATCAAGAGAGTCCAGGTGATTTATTTTCTGACACAGTCAAAGCATTTGTTTGTTGCCATGTGCATTAAATAGCTTTTTAATGGACTAATTTGGAATAGCCTCATTCTGCAGAGGCTGACCTGGTGTAATTTCATAGTAAAGTATGGTGATTGTAATCACATTGAAGCCAGTTTTGCTAAATCAGTATGTTATAATACCTGTTTTGGTGTCCTCAAATGATTCTTACTTTTTATTCACAAGCTGTGTTATTACAGATTTTTACTTTTTTAAACTAAAAATCATGAGGAAAGAAACATTAAGTGGAAGGGGAGAAAATATGTAAATTCATCACTTTATAAGGGTCTATTGAAATATTAAATCTTTTTTAAAAAGATGTATTTCATTTTTTTTATGCATACGAGAACTAAGATGTAGGCCAGAGGAGCAGGGGTGTGAAGATTAACAAGAGACAGAGTGGGGAGCAGAACAGGCAATTGACTAAAATTCGCTGCTGAGGGAGCAGTGTGTGAGACAGGAGAGGTCTGCTGTGCCATGTGGAGTAGCTTCTCCCTGGTGGGGGATTGAACTCATACCACAGTGGCTGATAGCACTGTGTCTTTAACCCCAGTACCACCAGGGAGACCTTAAATATGAACACTGACTAAACATTGAGTTCTAGTGATCAAAACACCTGGGAGGCTTTTCACTCTTGGAAGAGGCCTCCATCTCATGGCCAAACAGATCTGATCTTGAATCATATTGTCTGTCATAATCTGGGTAAAGATGGCGACTACGACATTTGTCTAAGCCTTAGTGTTATCATCTAAAATGAGAATAAAAAAGATTAGCTAGTACACACGTTTGTTATAATGATTCAATCAATCAGCTATCTCAATTACTTAGGAAAGAAGTATAAAATGAACAAGAGTTTATTTTCTTTTCTAGAAAAAGGACTGTGCCACTACTATCGTAAGATGCAGGGATTTTCTATTGTCTCTCTATCCTAGTTTTACCTCTATTCTTTCTAGTTTTATCTATATATTCTTAAAAAAAAGCCAAATATGTCATACTATTAATAAAATTCACTACTGTTCATTAAATGTTTAAATGTGCTTGCATATAAATGTCTTATCCTAAATACTTTACACTAATTAACTTGTTTAATCTTAAACCAAATAGGAATACAAGGTTCTAAGATGAAAAAAAAAAAAAAAAACACCTCCTTAAGTGGTCATAAACGGTTGAATTGAAATATAAACTTCCATTTCTTAATGAAATATTCCCCATCACTGTTTCTTATATGGTAGTAGATAGCTGTCACAACAGGTACTGCTATTCCCATTCAATCCATAGGAAACTGAGGCTTAGAAAACTTGTATTTGAGGGGATTTTCAATATATGGTTTAATGATGCTGCCAGCGTGCTTATTTAATACAGCTTCAAGCCTGTATGTGCACTGTGTTCCCCAAAATTGTGGAAGCAGAAATTCTATTTGTCCTCTTTGCCTTTTTAAATAGTAAGTTCCACCTTCTTCACAGAGAAGTAAATGTTACCTTCTCCATGGGCTTCCTATTCTACAGTCGTACAGTTCTCTCCCTTTTTTGTAAATATCTATAGTCCATGTCTGACTTTGGACTATGGCTTTTTGTTTAATAGCAGGTCTCTGCAACCATGATGGCAATTCTGCTGGATCAAAGAACATAAATTGGTATACACATCTATGTGTTTATTGAGTGCCAAGTGCATGAAAAAGTCTGTTTGTTGTCTCAGTATATAAAGTTAGCTTAGCTATTGTCCATCTCCCAAGAAACCTCCATCATCATCTACTGAGCCCTGTGGATGTGTTCAATTCTCAAATAGTCAGGATGAATAAATCAATGGATGAGTAAACACTGTTGGGAGTAGTTTTTCTAAACACCAATGAGACATCAAAATTATAGTATATACAGTCTGTTATGATTTACAGTTGTGTTGAAGAGAGAATACAAACAGTATACAGTGGGTAGATCCAATTACTATTCACCACCTTAATGGGGAATTTTTGACCCTTTGGGTTCAGGGCAATCCTCTGAGTGAAACCACAATATGACCTTGAATAAAATGAACGGTTGTATTTGCTTCTGACTAAAAAGCAGACAAGCCTGGCATTTGTGGGAAGCTGATGTGTAAGAACCACTAAACAGCTTCCACTTTGCATTATCACCCATTTTATAAAACAGGAAGACTTTTAATGTTAATTCTGTAATTTGAACATTAATATTGTGGTTTCACATCCTGTAAATTAAAGCTGCATGGTGAACAAAGAGCTGGCCAAGCAAAGCGGCCAACAGCTCTCATCAGGACTCAGACACCTCAAGATATAGGTCAAGGGCAAGACTTGATCTCTATCAAGGACAAGAGTTTCTGGCCTATAGGTCAAGGGCAAGACTTGATCTCTATCAAAGACAAGAGTTTCTGGCCATGCCAGAAAACTATTAGTCCTTGTTTTACTATATGGAAGGCATAGCTGCATCCACTCTTCCTCCAGCTTCTTTGTTCCAATCCTTATTTAGGTATTGTATTCAACTCTTCAATTTGTACCTGGTTTATTTATACCTGCTAATATGTTTCCCTTTATTGGACAGGTACTAGATGCTAATACAACTTCAGAGGACTAACTTAACATCAAAATAACACATATATTGACTGTGTGTAGGAAAAGGAGAAACAAAAATTTATCAAAGTCCAGATAATACACTGTTTGTCATAATGCTGAGGTCAGTACTGATACTTTTTTGGCTTTAAATACAAAAGTCATGAGTCCTGACTCCAGATGTGTGGAATTTTAGGGAAATGCTCTAGTTGGTTGAAGAATAGTCATTCTCATGAGGCAGGCATTCAACCTTTCTGCTTTTTTTCTAGCATAAGGAACATTTTCACTTTTTAGAGTTGCTTATGGAGTATTGGGGTAAGAGATCTTGGCCTTATAATTGTAGGGGTAAAAAGTATGACTAGATTATAAGTATCATCACAGGGATGATAGGGACCACTATGCCTTGTTTACTTAGACATTTTTATTCCCTAACAGATAGATATAAATGAAAAAATAAATATCTGGGGCTTCTAGATAGATTGTGGAGTCATTGTTGGCAATTTATAATACAAGGGTCATCATGCCTTTCCTTCATTTCTCCTCAACAAAAGATGGAACAGCTCCACAAGACATTTCTTCCAGGTGGAATGAGGGTAGAGAAATGGGATTAGAATCCAGAGATACAATAAATAATACTGGATTAAATTTCTCTCTGGATCAAGCCATTTCTGTTATCGAGAAGCCAGTATATCTTAACAGATTCAAGACTAGTAGTAGGACATTGGTACAAATGAAAGAGACCTTCAAATTGCATCTACTTCAGAAAATGACCAAGACTTTTTATGACAGAGAGCTTTCACTTGTAATTCCATTTTGTGTAATTTCTGTTATGCTCTCAGGGTCTTCATTAGTCACAGAACTGTGGCCAGTCTTTTGCCATCCCCAAAGATGTCAGAAATGATGTCTACCTTTATTACTTCTTGTTTCAGATATGAAAGGAGTAGATTTCCTTTAGAGATTTGATGTTTAATTCTGAACAAGCAAAGGTTTAAATTATATGGTTTCATGCCATGGTGTTATCATATGTTATGTTCTCACTTTGTATTTCTCTGTGCTAAATAGTTAAGGTTTCACAGATTTTGTGATTTTAGTGACAAAATTCATATATCCAAGTGTTAATGGAATAATTGGAATGAGGTGGTCATTTTCATGGGGAAGCTTAAATAGGAGAGGTATGTTTATAGAGAATGGTAGAGAAAGGAGTTTGAAAAAGAAAGGTATATACTTTGACTTAATGAAGGTTAGCAGAGGAAGCATATGCACCCCACAGTCAGAACTAGGGCCTGGATAAAATGACTTATTAGTAGATTAACTAGTGTAAGTGAAAATGAATTGTCTTAAGGATGACCATGAAGCAACAAAATTGATTTTTTTTTTTACTTCCATCGTTTTGGCAACCTCTTTGTTTTCTAAAGTATCTCAAGATTGGCATGGTGGTCGAGGGCCTGATATAGCTAAGTAAAATGCACGAGTTTGGGGATTATGTGTTAGTCCCTAGACTTGCAATTGTGAGACTGAAGTCAGTAATATTGTGGTCATAATCAACTTGTTCATTTTCATTACATGAGACATTATTTCTAACATCTACTTGGCATCCCCTTTAGGTCCCTTAAAATCAAGAGGAAGGACTGGGGAATATAATGTCTTATGCCTTTCTTCAATTTACCTGGCTAAAGTGGGCTCTTAAAGGATATGAGGGTACTGCAACTTGATCTAGAACAGCAACTGGTGGGAATATGCTTCAGAGACATACCTGTAACATATCTCTCCTCTGAGATCTACTTGTTATGACATGGCATTCTGCTTGTTTGAAACCAGCACAAACACCTGGAAAATGGAAATGGTGGCATTCGGCATAGCCACACTATACAGAGGGATTCATAAGAATATTATTTAAACACAATTTTATAGCTAAAAATATATATTTTAATATTTAAATTAGTGTAATTTATATTTATATTGTATTTTAACTTTCTGAGATTTATTTACTTATGCATACAAGAACTGTGGTGTAGGCCACAGGTGGGGGCAGTGGGTGAGAGGGTTCACCAGAGACAAGCTGGGAGCAGAACAGGCAGATGTACTGAAATCCACTGCTGAAGGGAGTAGTGGATGAGACAGGAGAGGTCTGCTGCACCATGTGGGTTAACTACTTGGCTGGCTTGGGATAGAACTTGTGCTGCAGTGGCTAGTGATAGCTTGATAGCACTGTCTTTAATCCCTGTGCTACCAGGGAGGTCCTAGATATTTACATTTTAAATTTAAGAGTAAATTAGCCAATGTCATCTAAATCACTATCTGTTAAAAAAAAGCTTAGAAAATCCATGCTATGTAGTGTTCAGTTGAGGAAAGAGTATTTGTAGGTGATGCCTTTGAAATTTGACTCAAGGAAGACCAAGAAAATAGGTTAATCCATCGCCATGATAAAGCGGGAAATATTTTAAAATTTTGATTTGGTTGAAGCCAAATGCAGTGTTATGTTTAGGTTCTAAATAGCTATTTCAATATTTAGAGTGGATTAATAGAAAATAATTATTTCAATTATTCATCAGTAGACATTTGTGAAGTGGCACTTTTTTGCAGAGTTTGTTAGGTTACAGAGAAAGTTTAAGACCTAACCTCTGTCCTGACAATGCTTATTACCTAGTTGTAGAAACAGATGACAATACTTGAATCAACTAGACAGCAATCTTTGATGAAAGGGTGCATTGAGTATTATACATTCTAAATTACATAGATATTCAATGGAGAGGGAATAAAGAAAGATGGAATATTCAGGAAAGCAAAAGGAAGAGATGATGATAGAAACAAGAACATGTTACATGACAATTAAGTCCTTGATTAATGTAGTTGCCAAGCTCTAGAGGAACAATTATAAAACCCTTTCACTACAAACAAGGCTATTTATAATCTGATCCTTATCACTTCTACAGCTTCAATACCCACCTCGATCTACTGTGCCTTGTATACACTAACCATTTAAATGATTTTCAGTTCCCCGAGGGTACCTGCAGTTATCTGGTTCTATCCTTATTATATTTGAATGCTTTCCTTTGATTTTCTACTCTTCTTTCTCATCAATAAGACGTCCCTTTTCATCTTTTTTTTTTTTTTTTTGGCCCGGTAACACTGGTTAATAGCCCCGCCTGTGATTTGGTGGGGCAGGGGTATTTTCTCAGCTCCTCAGGCTATGCCCACCCAGCGCACGGCATTTGCCAGGTACCATTGAGCTTCTTTTCCACTTGGTTGTTCACACCTCCATCTCATCTTTTCAGGTTCACTTGAAATCCTAGTTCTTTGGTGAAATTCTACAAAATCCACTTGTCCTAGACATCTTCTGTCCCTTATGCTACTTCTGAGCTTTGCTCAAAATTTTTTTTGTATACCATACAGTGTCTTGACATTTGCTCCCATCTAAGTGCCCTGGAGTAGGAACCACACAGCTGTTGCCCATTTCCTGGTGTACAGTGCCAAGGAATCTTGGTTGACTGTGTCAGTATATGAATGTACAAGAGGTTATTGAAAATCTAATGGCCTGGTTAATTAAGATTGTTAATTAACTGAACTTTACATAATGTTTCATTTTAACCCTTGGTATAAAAGGCATTGCAATAAAGAATGTTTTTATTCCTGACTAACTACATGCCACACAACATGATAATTGACTTCTTTTTTCAACCTTGAAAATGGTTTGTTTCATTTTAAACATGGACTCTCTTATTTTGGATTTTCATGGGAAAAAAAAAGTCAAAGAATTGAGTTGAATCTTTACCAATATAAGCCATACCTGAAAGTTATTGAATAAATCCCTGACACCAACTTCTTTTATTGTGATTTATCTGTTTTGTCCTAGCAGTTGAACATGAGGAAATTTCTGTTTAATGAAAAATTCAAATCAAAACGTGACTGTCAACAGGATGAAAACACAGTGAATAACAATTACTTATCAGAGAAGGAAAAGGAGGAGTGGATTCAGTAAGTGTGATAGATTTCTAATAGCAGGATTGCCAGTTCTGTGTTAAAAGAACCAGTGGAAACTCACCATTCACGACTCATTCCAAGAATTTCATAGAAGATAAAATAAATGCTTAGTCTTGCATTCATTAATAATGAAAAGGACTAAAATAAAAGAAAACCCTGCTATGTATCACCCACAACTTGCCTTTCTGACCCCTGTGTGTACCTTAGGTGTTGATTCACTTTTCTTCACTGATCCTTGATTGAACAGCTATTTCTAGCTTAGTTGAAAGGAAGGACACACAACGGTTTAGACTGTGTTTGATTTTTACCTCATATATTCGATTTTACAATGATTAAAGAGCCAAATTAATATGGGCATTTACAAAAGTGGCACACCCTGCTGATAGGCAGATTGGTCTCATCTTTCAATGAGATTATGAACACCAACTATGAAAACACATTTTGGTTTTATTTCCAAAGATATGCATTGGCTATATTCTTTGGGTCAGCCCCTCTTCACAAGTGATTCCCAATAAAGTGTGTTTAGTATTTAACAACGCTCTCTTCAGTTTAAGAAATTTATAGTTCTGACCCTCCCTGGTGATGCAACAGGTTGGGATGCAGCACTGCAAGCTAGCTGCAGCCGCTTCAACACGAGTTCAATCCCCGGCCCCGGAGATGACTGAGGTGGCACAGTAGACCTCTCCTGACCCACCCACTGCTCTCCTCTGCAGTGTACTTCATTGATCTGCCTGTTCTTCTCCCTACTCTGTCTCTGGTGAAGCCTCTTACCACCCCTGCATCTTTGGCCCGTACCCCTGACTAAATAAATAAATCTTTATAAAAGAAAGAAACTTACAGTTCTATGAAAAAGAAAATATAGCCATCACCTCAGCCCAGATAGCACAATGTGGCATATTCCCTAGAGGGCCCAAAACTTCTTAATGTAGCAGGTTGGTTTTAGGAGGTGATGTTTAAGCTGACTCTTAATGGAGAAGTATGTGGCCAGATGCATAGCCTTGGGAGCAGCTACGGGAAGCACTGGGAAGATCCAGTAGAACCTCCCCAGAGAATACAGGTCCCCTGGTAAGGGCATCTGTGAAAGCAGGTCTTACTGGGAGGTGGGGGCTTTTTCTTCAATCCAGAGGGCAGACTGGTTTCCGGAACACCCTGGGCATGCTGAGAGCTTTTCTGACATTTCTCTCTAGATCTGGTTGAAGGCTGGCCCAGCGCAGTCTCTCTATTTTAACTTTCACTCCTTCCAGATCACAAAATGAAATGGAGTTTTCTTCAAAGTGACAGCTAAATCTCAGCCCCTCGCCAGCTGCTGTACCAGTGCCGCTTAATTCTGTAATCCTTTTGCCCTCCATTCCTCGTTGTGGTTAGCAAATGCCAGGAAATGTTGGAGTGACAAGTGAGTTCTCTGTGCCTGACACCTCTGCTGGGAGACTTGATAAACTGCAAATACCATCACAGTCATTTTTCAGGTGCAGCTCAGAAGCGTGCCCAGAGCAGAGCCAGTCCTGGGAGGTAACCCTTCCTCTCCCCTCCCCCCCCCCAACTTGCTGGCTTCCGTTCCCTGTCTTATATTTTTGTATGAAATTGGCATGTTGCTCAGAGCTGTTTTCAAGGGAATGCTTCTAGGGAATATTTTCTTTTACCTCTTTAAAATTGACTGACATCAAATCATATGCTTCGTTGTCTTTCCATGGACAATACTCTATGCCGGCCTAGCGGAGTGGTTGGGAATGGGCTAGTGCTGAATCCCAGAACATCAGAGAGCAGAGATATATCATGATTTCCTATACAATCTATGGACTACAACACGATTTCCACACGAGCTTCCTCTGCTAGGGAATCTTGGAAATCCCTCCTCATCTAGCACACTGTCAGCCTGCTTTACACTGTGCAGAGAGATACATCTGCGTGTCTCTCTGTCTGTCTCTCTCTCCTTTTCTCCCTTCTCTAAGTCTCTCTCTCTCTGGGGAGAAGTATTAGTATTCTGTGGTACACACTTAAGCAAAACCTGAGAAAGGAATTAATCTGTCACTAGGAATGAATGTACTGGACAGTGATTTATGCAGATGCTGCACTCAAAGTAATGGCGTTCATTTCATCTGTACTTCTCAGAGGCAACACACTAACTCGCCTATAAAATAACGTTGCAGCTTGGTGCCTGGGCACTGCCCGCTGCCAAGGTCTGTTGCCTTGAACCACCAGCAGAAAGACAGGTCTGCAACTCGCACAGCTGAGTGGATTCTGAAATTTCTCAATCCTCGACCTCTGTGCTTAGTTGGTCTGACAGAGAGACTTATCCACAACTCTCAGGGAGCTCAAGCCCATCAAGCTCTCTACCTCCCTAGCATGGTCTCAGAAATGCCCCCCTGAGTGCCAAGGGCCCTTGCCCCTCTTTTCCATAGCTCTCAGTGCTTTGAGATTCTGGTCATAACCAGGGAAAGATTCATTAGAGCTGGCATTTCTGCTGGCTGGCTGGCTGGCTTCTGCACGGTTTTCTGGCAGCAAAGCTGAGAATCTCCCTAGAGAGCTTATTTTCCTGAAGTTCTCCCCATAGTTTTACATACATAAGTGGGCTGGATGAGGTTGTGAGAAGCAGCCTTACTTTTGAACACTGATATGAATCAAACTTTCAAATCCCTTGATGTTCAAACTATCAGTCAAAAAAGCCTGAAGTAAACAAGCCTCTCGCCTCCCCCTGCCCCGAGGAGGTCACCTCCTGGCTCAGTACCAAGCTCCTCCCAGGGCTCAGGAGGCCCTGTGTTCTACCCTTACACTGCAGGCAGCCAGCAGGCCATGGACCCTGCTCCTCCATGTGGGCAGGTTTCTGCAGATGTTTCTTTTGCCTTCGTGGTGGTGATTACTAGTATTTTTCCCATCCCCTCTGCTGTCTGGAGAGTCATCTGGGATTTATCTCCATAATGAGGAAAGGGAGATAGGGAAGGCTGGGGCATTTTTCTCTGACTTAGATTATTTGTCATTTTGATATTCATTTTAAAAGATGCTTTTCAAATATTTAAATATATGTGTGCTCACATAACAGTTCCTGGGGATGAATTGCAGATGACACAATCACTGCTTTATCTCGCTTATGCTCTAGGTCTTTTTCCTGATCTGATTGCCAGCAGCATCTTGGTTAGAAAAAAAGGATCGTTTAGAAAGAGTATGAACTCTGATCACCATGAAGAGCTGTTTTTCTCTTGTTCCCTCAAAGATCTTAACCCCAGTGTACCAGTTTCTTTATCCATCATCTCTGGCATGCCCCGATCATAGTGAAATGAACTGACAGGGAATAAAGCTTAGGTTTTCTTCATCTGAATATCCTCTGTACCCCTCTCCCCACACAGATGCACACATCCTACAAAAGAATCAACTAAATAAAGTCCTCTTTTTACTTTTCCAAATTCTGGTTAAAGATATTACATATATAAAAGCAAATGAACCCTATTTATAAGCAAACTCCACCTTTATCGACAGTGGATCAAAGAGAGCATTTTTAGGCTTAGCTATTCATACAGTGAACACAATTTGAAATGCAGAATGTTAAAAGGTCCAAGACCAATTATTCTAAGATTGGTGCTTCTGTGTAGAAGAACTGAAGAAAAGATTAAGAATCCACATTTCTAAAGCACATAGGCTGAATTGGGAGTGAATGAACACTAGAATCTTAAAAAGGAAGTTTCATGAAAAGGCATGTCATTTTTCCAACAAATGTTTATTAAGTGTCTACTATGTAATTGCAACTGTGCTGGGAACTGTGGTTACATTGGAGAATAAAAATAAGAACTCTCTTTATAGAGGTTTTAACTGGAGTTGGGGGTAAAGAGATATGAAATGAGGGCATAGCACATCATAAAGAACAGTTGTCGAAAATATGTGGATCAGGGATGGAGAAAGCCATACCCTAGCCTTGCCTGGAAATGGGACCAGCGAGAGCAGGGTGGACAATGTCAAGTACTTTAAAAGTCTAAGAAAAGAAGACAAAGATGCACTCTTACCAATCCTTGGTAGTTCCAAAAGGATAACCCTGATTAATCTTTTGTCATGACATTAAAAGGGGTCAATTTGGGGCAAGATAATGGAGGTCCTGTGACCTCCATTATTAGAGAAGCAAACTTTGAGCAGAAAATTACAGATCTCTCCTATACAAATGACATATTTCCCAGAAATAGTCTAGTTTCCTGGAAATCATAGAAATACTAACATCATAGAAAGTCCATAGAAATACCAATTCTCTTGTCAATTAACTTCAATAACCACCTATTGAATGCCTGCTTGTGTAAGGTGCTATGCTAGATGCTGAAAGCAATGCCTTCCAAATATCAACTGTACTGGCAATCTTTATTGACAGTCATCAATCTATAACTTCATCCCTAATTCCTCATATATTTTATATTCAAGTCAATTCATTCTTAAATAATGTGTGTGATTAACTGCATGCCCAGGGCTATGACTGTCTCTATGGATGCTGCAGAAAGAGGCAGTGCATTTTCTACACTCAGAGTGCTTTAGGAGAAAAGAGATAGTTACACCATAAAGTTACAGAATTATAAAGATGGCATGCCACTTAATTTCTGAACTATGTTTTGTTTTGTTTTTGTTTTTAAATACTTATTCTTATTTAATTATGCTAACAAGAACTGGGGTGTAGGCCAGAGGTACAGGGGGTGAGGCGATTCACTAGAGCCAGAGTAGGGAGCAGGACAGGCAAATCTACTGAAACACACTGCTGAGGGGATCTGCAGGTGAGACAGGAGAGGTCTGCTGTGCCATGTGGGGAGCACCCTGGCCTGATCGAACTCAGGCTATGCTAAGTCACTAGGGAGGCCCTAATTGCTGAACTCTGTAGTGCAGCTTAGATTGAATTGGAGGCTTTGTAATATAAATATTTCAGAAATAGGAACTTTATAGGTGAAATCACATAGGAGGAATGATGAAGGGGGCATATGAAAGGCATACCCTTAACTCATTGTTTCTTCCACTCAGAATATTTATGCTGCTTCTCCATTGTTTTAAATCTTATTCACTGGAGTTTTCAAAACCCAGTTCCAGACTTTATGTCTTCCCTAAAAATATTACCCATTATTTCTCAGTGGAAGTCTGAATGTTTAGCACAGGTTATCTCCTAGCTTTACTCATTTTGACTTCCTTTGCTGTCTGTTGAACAGAACATGGCAAGTGGCAGATATTCAGTAAAATACTTGATGATAAGTGATTTGTGTTCTTGTAGATCTCACAAAACAGTCCAAGAAAGAGTGATCACCTAATAAATGTTTTCTGAGTTGAATAGAAAATTCACTGAATTACTTCCTGAGCCATGCATTTGGTAACCGTGGAAAGGTAAGCTAGTAGGTAGGGCTTAGAAACAGAAGAGGGTCTTCACAGATTTCAGACAGACTAGCCAAAAGTCACGGAGATTGGAGAAGAAAGCATATGTAAAGCTTCCAAACCAGTGCATGTTGTAACCTCCATGCAAAGCAGAGGAAGTTGAAAAGGAGGTTTGTATTGTGCGAATGTGTTGTACTACGAGGTCGTGTTCTAGGGGTTTTGCTCCAGCACACTGGTGTTTTTATTTTCATATAACTGGCCCATGTAACTCTGAAATTGTCTTATAATCTTTATTCTGTTTCCTGATTATATTCTCTGACTTTGCTTTAAAGATGGCACCCTAATTTATCTACCTTCCTTACACATTACTCACTAGAATTTCCAGGTTAATAGTAACAAAACATTTGTGCTCTCAACCTTTCTTAAAGTATGAAGTTGTTTAGACTTCCTTTGCCCAATCACATAGAATATCCTTATATGGACCAAAAAGAGCTCCCTGCCCCCATTTTGTATTTTGCCTCACCTCCACATTTTTCTCCAGTCAAATGAAACCCTTGGGACCACATCCTTAATTGAAACTTGACATGGCCCCTCAGTTTTCTCTTGTCTGAGCTGTTGGAAGAATTCAGAGTCAGAGACTCTCAGTGACTGTGACTCTCAAGGTAGTGGGTGATTTGGTACTACTGCTCAGAGGATTCTTTGTGGAAGAGGACTGTACCCACCACCCCTACCCCCACACATTCAGGATACTAACAATTCTTGTTACTAAAGGCCAGCAGTACTTTCAGCTGCTGTGATCATCAACAATGTCCCTACACATGCCAAACACCCCAACACTCCCAGTGTCTGATACTGAATCCCGATTTAAAACATGGTGATGCATTTCGAGAGTATTGCTGGAGTGACTTCAAATGCTCCATCCTTTCCAGAAGTTACTACCTACTAGTTGAATTCCCGACCTTGGGAGTCATCATAGAGTAGCTTTGCATCTGCAGGTACAAAGAGCAGCGGAGTATTTTCACACACACTGTATACTGTCGCAGACACTTCAGACCGGCAGTGCGGAAGCCATGCCAACAGACACAGATGGGGAGGAACGCCAGCCTTGTCATCCTGATTTACCAATTACACATTGTCTTCAGTGTACCCTTTACTGTATTCAATCTGGTTTCTAACCCCCTAAGCACAGTGTTTGTTTTTCTGCCACATCTTTATTATCCTGGATTTATTCTATTCCTGGAAATGTTAAAACCTCTAAACTCCGGTGGGAAGATGCAGAACTAGAGAGATTTGTACAATTAACCAACACCGTTTAGATTGTTTCAAAAGGCTTGACAGTATCACTGTTATCCTTTGTCACTGTTATTTGCTTTATTGCATGTTGGCATGCCCATTGAAACATGTGTAGTAGTGTGATATTACAGAAAGACCGAGTCTCACAGGCATATCCTCCTGCTCCTGAGTCCTGTCCACCCCACACTAGTGGATCATCTTGAATCCACAGGTCACTTTCTTCCTCATACGAAAAAAAAGAGGACTGCACTTTTAGAAATTCAAGTATATAAATTCTATTCATGTTGAAATTAAAAGTACATAGCCCTTTGATGGATTAGGAAAAAATTAAATAGTGCAAGAATTCCAAGTCACTAACATAATTTGCCGGTATTTTATTCCTTCCTTCCTTATCTTCCCCAAGCCCCAGCATTAGGATGATGGACTGCGTCCCCTGAATCTAGAGCCAAGTCGTAAGTGAATGCATATGCATGGATTGCAATGGCGGTGTGTGTGTGGCACACCAAGCATGGTCACACTCCTCGTGCTGCTTTCTCATGAACTAACTTGAGCCTGTTAGAAAGGTCTTATTTTGTATATTTGCTGAGTCCTCTTTATGGAGTTTATTGTTAGGTAAGATTAAAAATAATTGTGAAGCATCCATACCTCCTGGCAGCGCCCAGTGGAGAGAGGGCCCAGGTAGGTTGAGAGATAGGTGGGGACTGATAGGCACAGAGCTGAGTTGGGAAAAAAAGCAGCATTGTGGAAGGGGAGCTTCGCGGCTGTGAAGCTGATGGTGCAATCAGGAGCGGCAACTCTGAGGAGGTCACGTGGAAATGGTGATAAGGTGGGGCTTTCACGGCCTTAGCACACGACTCAAACCTCTTTGAGATTCCCTTTCCATTGCCTCATCTTCTCCTAATATGACCCCTGTTTGATGACAGAAGGTTATGTGGCAGAATGGATGTTAGTGGGCTTCTTCTTTACTCCCCACCACAGTGAAGCCACATGGCCTTCTCAGAGGCAAAGATGACACCGCAGCAGTGTCCACTTTAGATACAACCCATGAGCTTTCTTGTTACAATTTACATGAACCTGTTTAGCCATTTTTTGTTATGAGTCAACATCTTGAATCCAAACCGCTGGTTCTTTAGATCCATGCTAAATGTATGTGATGCTCTGAGCATGAATAATTGAAATCATTCAGGTGATTTCAAAAGACTTCTTAGTACCCTATAGCAACATAAGTAGAAGAGTATATACTCGGTGGGGCGGGCATCAGGCCTTGAAAATATCTCTGGAGTTAAAGTATGACGGAGTAAAGAACTGTAAATACGTCTGTAACCGTTTTGTATTCAGTTTTAAGTTTCCCAGACATCCTGGTATTTCCTTACCCAGTGAAAGCCATTAAGGAAAGGAGAAATTCATGGGAAGACTTCTTGCCCAAACTCATTAGAGAATGAAGCGTGTCCCTGTGGCCACCACTTCCTCTCTTTCCCCAACACCCTTGTCTCTGTCCTCAGGCAATCTGCTGCCCCTCAGCCCAGCCATCTGCTCTTAGCAATGAGCGAGCAGTGTGGCAGCCATAAATCTTGGCAGACAGTGCTGTCTGGCGGTGTGAATGACAGTGTGCAGTATGGAGCCTTTGGCAAAGGGTGAAGCTGTGCCTACAAATCCAGACACTGTAAACCAGGAGATGGAGTAGAATGAAATGTCTGGCTTTCCTTTTTAACCATCAGGTGATATTTCCAGAAGCAACTAGGAATCTTTGTCAGTGGTTTTGGTTGCTGAAGAGTTGTGGATATCTTAAGAAAAATAAGTGTAGTCTATCTGACGTCTTTCAACCTTTTCTACCATTTCACACACCTTCCTCCTTCAAAAGAGTTTGCTATATAACTTAAAATGGGTTTGTACAGCTTTGCAATGATAACTATTTCTTTTTCTTTTGGGAGGAGGAAAGAGACCCTTGCTTACTTGATTGCTCTTAAAATTACACCAACCCACACACTTAATTCAATGCTTTGATATCATTCTAAGACAGAAAAGGATAGCAATTATTTTTAGTTTTTTTTTTTTTTTATCAACCTGATATCTAAGTAAAATCGAATAGCCAGCAAACTGAAGCACTGTTCCCATTATCTACTGGCCCTGAGTGTATGCTCTAGGTACCATGAGACTCACCAGTGAGTGACATATGTTAAAACTGAAGAGGAAGGATGCGAACAGATCTTAGGTGATGCTAACTGCCTTGTATTAAAATGTCTTGAAAGATACCAATAGTCAACCACAATTTAGCTGTCAGATTTGTTCTTAGGAGTATAGATGCCTTATAAGAAGTTTAAGTTTTAATCAATAGTTGCAAAGTCCTTCGTGACTCTCTAAAGGAAGACTCCATGTATGTGCTGAATAATAACAAAAATGAGATGTTTATAGGCAACTTTTTTTTTT
>NW_004567104.1:36045219-36068774 GCF_000260355.1 Condylura cristata
TTTTTTTTTTGAGTTATAAAGAAGCTTAGTTTTCTTTATTTTCTGTTCCATGTACACACATACACACATATATACATACTAGATGCCGTGTATGTTAGGCTTGGATATCTATATATAATCTGCATAAATGAAATATCCAGATGAAAATTCAATATATTGTAAACCAAGTAAAAATGGTATATTATCTGAATTTTCCATTTTATAGTTGGATGTTTGGCTGATAATCTAAAGTTATCATTTCACCCAACCCCCAAGGGGGAAAATAACTAAATCCAGGCTACATTATAACTATTTTAATTTTGGGCCTCTCTGGTAGTTCAAGAGTTAAAGACATAGTCAGGGAGGTGACCCACATGTCACAACAGCTCTCTCCCATCTTGTCTGCTTCTCTCCTCAGCAGTGTATTTCAGTACATCTGCCTGTTCTACTCCCACTCTGTCTGATGAATCCTCTCACCCTCCCCCACACCACTGTCCTACACTTCATTTTTTTATACATATATAATAAATCTAAAAAATAACTTTTAGTTTTATGCACATATTAGATAAATGAGCATGTTTTAGATAACTAGTTTACTAATGTAATGATAATTTAAAAAGTAGTGGTTTCTTCACTTTGTAAAGTACATTCTGTACAAGAAACTAGTCTCTAAATTCATTAACCCATAGTGTTTAATGCATGTCTAAAACACTGAAGTCATTGTTCTAGGAACTTGATGAATGCAACATTGCTTCCTCAGTAATACTAGTGACATACTGGATATAGATATGGATGATGATGAGTTAGGTAACATGAGCCCTATGGTTTATTAGGACCTGCTTCCAGAGTGAATTCTTCTGAACTCAAGTTTCCTGATCTCCAAGATGGAACTATTAATAGCTTTGCTTCTTGAGTAACCAATCAAGTCATGCAATGAGTCAAAGCTGAACACTTTTATGGTCCTTCCCAAATGTAGGCAATAGTCATATAATTTCATTTCTAATATTATTATATGATTATCATCAGTTATAGTATAATATATATGTATTATAGTTTATATTTATATAATAGTATAATGATGTATAAGCAAAATCAAATGAGGAGTGAAAGCCTTCCCATCTCCTTTTGATCTTTTACTTACCCAAGGAATACTTATTTTGAGTTTTAGCCCATATTTTCAAAGCAGCTCCTTTAAGGAGACTTCATGTAAGGGCCAGATAACACTTATAATTAAATGTTTATACAAAGTTACTAGAAATCCAGCATGCTAAAGTATATAATGGCCCAGCCTTTAAAATTATTAAAAGTAAAAAGCATTTACTTTTATTATTAATTGCAGGTGCTGTGTTATATTCACTAAGAGAGCTACGAGGCCAACATAATTTGCAATGCTGAGGCACAAATGATTTAACAAATTCCTACAGGAAATTGACATCTTGATAATGTGTCAGGGAGGTACAATAATAATATTGTTTTCCATTAAGAACTATGTTCTTTTCTGTATTTCTAGAACACTTTGTACTTTCTTCTATTCCCAGATTGACCAAAATGTCCCTGAAGGTCTGTGTATAGTTCTCTCACACATCCATTACATCAGGAGCACTATGAATGCTATTACATTTGTATAAAAGCTGGCACATGATAGGCCCATTGTCAGGGTATAGCCTTGTATTTAGAAAAGGTTCTTTATCCTTTGCAGTATGCATTTATGCACTTAATCTTATTTCATTTTTTCAACATCTTCCAAGGTAGCCCTTATCTCTGCAGTTCGGCGACTTGCCCCAGGGAGCTCTGCCAGTAATTGGTAGGAGCATGACTTCTGATTCCTAGTCTAGTGTAATTATCACTGATGAATCTTGCCTCTATGAATCTTTCTGTCTGAATTGTTGAGTTCTGACAGAAAGGTATTCCTGCTGGGCAGGGGCAGGCACTGCCCCATCTCACTCTTCCTCTTCACATTGGCCCTCAGTTCCATCTATTTCTGCTCATCATGTTAGTGCCAGAATTGCTGACATGTGAAGTGAAATATATGGCGATTTGCTACTGTTTATGAGAGACTCTGAGACGTGGCTGAGCTAACTTGCCTCTGTGCCTTCTTGCTATCCTGTGTATGAGATCTGAGAGGATTGACAGATAGATTAGTTTAAGGAAAATTTTGCTGACACTGGTTACCTCTAAATGGATAATTACTTATCAGTAAATTACTTTGTTCTGAGCCAGATAATATTTGATCAACATATTCATTCTCATTTTTTTCTCTATATGTCCACCCTCCCTTCTCCCTCCAAACTCTCTCTCTCTCTCTCTCTCTCTCACACGCACACACACTCTCTCTTGCTTTCATTTCAGTCTCATTATTACCACCACACACTCACAGACCAACTACATTCTCACATATACATATATCTTCCAAAGTAAGCACTAGTGTCTATATCAACATGCTAATTTAAGAAAAAAAAACATTTCTGCATGCTAAATTAATGTTAAAATTGAGTGCAGCAGGAAACAAAGTAGAGAGAGGTTACAGTACCTTTTATAAGGAACTACTGATTGCTAAGTAAGATAAACTGATCTCTGTCTAGGTCAAAAATCCAAAACAGTTTAGAGCTTTAATATGCTATATTGCTTTTACAGAAACTAGAATTTTTTAATGCCATCACCAGAGAATATGTTTTATAAATGTCTTTTTACCTATCATGTAATGAAGCCCTCTGGTAAACTAACACCCTTCTTACACTTTGAACTCAGCCTCCTAAATTTGTGTATGGGGTAGTGGAGACAGTTTTGATTTACTTATAGAGAGTTCTGGAAAGGAAAATATAACAAAATATTCAGGTTCTTTGCAAATGTGAAATGAAATACAAACTTGTGGATTTAGAGAGACAAGAGAAAGAGAGATGATAAAAACATTTGGTGGGAAATATATTATAGAAGCAGCTACTGAAATCATAAATTTGGAGTTTTGTTAACTGAACATTGTCAGAAAAAAAAATACCAGTTTATAATTGAGGTTTCTGGCATTTTTCTTTCTCAGTGATCCAACAAGTTTCTCCGACTTTTTGATAGATGGTAATGACATTTCCAGGACAAAACAATCTCACTCCTGTGTTGTGGCATCATAAACATAATATATTCCATTGTCAAGGACCAATTGCCATTAATTGGTCTTCTTCTTTCATTCTTCTTTCTTTTCCCTGTATTAAATCTGTAGGTCAAACTGTCTTAGCTGTTGATGAGCTTCAGGAGGTAGGGAGGTGCTGCTGTGATTCACCAGGGACAAGCAGTATAGGAGCTGACAGCTGAGCTACAGAGAATGCCGTGCCATTGTCTCTGACTGAGATTTTGGGAAAAGTAATGGGCTTTACTTCACTTTCATCCTAAATGTATTGCTCTAAAATTTATAGTTTATTTGCATTTGGGGTGAGGGTACGCCTTTATTCAATGCCTATAATAACTTAGGCTATTGGCTAGTGAAAGAACAAATCATACCTATAGATATTTTTGTTTCTTGGAATGTGGGCAGCTCTATAGTATTAATAGATTCGACATGTTCTGATGCTAGATTGTAGGTTCCTTGAAGGAAAAGTCTGTGCACAGCCCTTGCACCCTAAAAAGTGCCTCTCACCCATAATCAGCGTGTGCCTGTGAGCTACCCAGTGACTGTTTTAGTAACTGAGGCAGGTTATATGCTATGTAGTTGCTGTGCTCACTTTTTATTTCATGAGAACCCTGAAGAACAGAGTGATACACACACTTTAAGAATTGGATTATCGTTGTAGATAGGCTGTGGGGGTGGAGGGGAAGTAAAGTGGGAATCAAATTGTGAATAAAAGCATCACTGTAGCGTCGTGCTTTGGAGACAAAGGGAGCTATTGTTGATGTTCCCCTTACAAGTGCATATGCTTCAAGGCAACTGGTAGTCACTCAATGTGTTTAGTGTTCAATTTTATGTCCTCAGCCATCTCCTCTTCCTCCACTGTAGGCATCTGCGCTGAGTATATTCCTTCACACTCTCCCCTTAGGCCTGCCTACTCTCTCTTTTTTCCCATCAATATCTTTTCTAATACCCACTGTCAGAGCCACTAAAAACTGCGAGGTTTGTTTCTTGACAAATGTCCCATTTTCACAGGCAGTTGAACTGAACTGCAGCTTGTGCTCCGTTCAAACATGTCAATAAACATTATTGCAAAGACGTAGAAGCAATAATGGGAATGTATAAAACTCACCTTTATTGCTTCTTGCCATGAATTTACACGCTGCTCTAAGCAGCTCTCTTTCCTTCAAGAAGAAGCTGCGGGAAATCTGTTTTGAGTTGTGGGGGCCAAAGATTCTGATTTGGTTGCAACCTTCCCTGGAGATTGGAAGTGGAAGTTAGCAGTGCTCACCAACTCAAATATGCACACGCTATTTCTTGCTGTAATGGTATTTTATGAATAATGCCAGTTGTCACAGGTGGGACCAAGGTCCTGCAGGGCAGAACATCCAATGTCACAGAAGCTCTCATGGCAATAAAGATCCCAAGCATGACGATATTCTAAATCCAGGTGTCCATTGCTTTAAATCTGCACTGAGAGAACCAAATATATGGGGAGAAAACAGTGAGACATGCACAGAGGTAGGAAAGAGCTTTTACCCTGATATATACCTACTGAAAACTGGAGCCCCAGAGCCCACAGATCTGTGGAGTCCTCAAGTAAGATATGTTTGAGGTAGATATGCATAGTGAGCCTTAAAGGATGAGTGTCAGGATGAGATCCCCCACAGGAAGTATATGTCAGGGAATGGTAAGTGAAATTGCCCCAGAAGTTTCTCTGAGTAGGTTTTATGATCCTGCATCAATAGATTCTGTGGCCAATAACCTAAAATAGACTAACCTGCAGTAGACCTGAATCATAGATTATGAATGGAGGCAAAAAGACCCTCCCTGAGGCAATCCTAGTCATTTCAGTTCCTTCTTAGGCATGTATCTGTGTGCACATATGTCCTCATGCTCCTTCATATGATGCTGCATTGCTTAGCTGTCCTTTATGCTTTACTGCAGGGATATTGAGATCATTTAAAGCTAATGCTTATTCTACCACTGCTCATTCTTTACCCTTTCTACTTTCTAGAATGCTTGGAACTTTATCAGTTTCACTTATATGCGCTTAACATATCAAATTCTTTTTGGATATTTTTGTAGTCGAAAGCATAGGTTTGGTTGACCACATTTGGTTTTGAGGTCGAAAGTAACACAAACCTTAATGAGAAATCATTTACTTCTTTTCGCTTTTTAAAATTAAATTCTTTTTTATTGAATTACCATTGGTTTACAACAGTGTACATGATTTGGGGGCAGAGATTTACACCTTTTCAAATATGGTTCCACACATCTACCCCCAAATTCCCAGAGTTCTCCACTGCAGTCCTTTGGATACCCTGACACCTTTGTTTCCCAGCCCCCACAGTCCCCTTCTAGTCACCTGGCTTCCTCAGTTGGATTTCTAGGTTTGTTTTGGTTTGCTTATTTCTGTTGCTTTACTTTGTTTCACGCTATCCTGGTGAACTCTTGCTCCTTGTGTTTGTGATTGGACCAGTCTCTTTGGTGTGAGATGATATCTATTTGCATTTCCCTGATGATTTGATAATGAATATTTTTTCATGTATTTGCTGGCTATTTTAAGTCTAAAAATAAAATATTTAAAGAAGAAAAGCATTCTCAAAATAAACAATCATAATCACCAAGAGAAAACATTTTTTTTTCCTATTTAAAATGCATTATTATACTCTTTGAGAGTATAAATGATCATAACCTCTTCAGAGGACAATTTAGTAATATTTATCAATATTAACAAAAATGTTCCCTTTGAATAAATCATGTCAATGATAGTAAATTCACATTGTAGACATACAGAGAACATCTCAACAGAAATCCCATGAACAAAAATGATCACTAAAGCATTACTGTCATGTTTTTTAAGAATACATCAAAAATATTTATTAAAGTACAGGGACTGTTTAAATTAAAATGTAAAAAGTATCCATATTCATTCCACTAAGACAAAGGTATCATTAAGACAAAACAAATTTCATATATATATGTATATGTATATGTATATGTATATGTATGTGTATGTGCATGTGTATGTGTATGTGTATGTGTATATGTATATGAATATGTATATGAATATGTATATGAATATGTATATGAATATGTATATATGTATATATGTATATATGTGAGATATATATACACACATACCTCATTGATAATTTTGATTCTGTATAACATCAGCATTAATTAAACTAACCAGTATCAATCTGCTTAGCTAGCTATTGTTTAAGTACCTATTGTTTGAAAAATACTGTGTTAGATACAAGGGTATTTTAGGAAATTTGTTAAACTGGAGAATACTCTTTTTTTCCCTTACTCGCATTCATTATTAGTTATTTTTAATTACAATGAACAAACATTCAGAAATGAGAGGCAGAATTCATTCACAAGGGCATTTTCAACAAAATACCTTGTCTATACAAGATAAGATTAAATAATAATCTGATTATTCTACACTCTGACTATATAGCTACTTTCTTTTCTTTTGGAATCTAAACAATATGGAACTTCTAACCTGATCTTTGAGGAAAAGAACTAAAAATGGGTTGTTTGCATCCAACTCCACAAACACAAACTTACTCCTGTGCCAGCATGCACAGTGACCTGATCCCAACTTTTCCAATCTAGATTATTCTCACTAAATATAGTCAGTCATTTGAGACATGTGGGGGAGGACTGTGTCCATTCCCTAATATTACAAAATACCAACCTGGTGCTAAGGTGCATGGGACAGGAATCACCATTCCACCCCCACCCCTCCCCCAACCCCACCCCAGGTGGGCCAAAATTTACCTGGCTGCTACTATCCTTACTATGAAGGAGGGGCACCATAGAAGAGGACAGCTGCTAGGGGGAAATGCAGCATTTAGGAAATCAGGGACTTAGGAAAGTGACCTTTACAAGAAACTTGAAGTTTGGGTAGGAGTTGATCAAAGGAAAAGCTTTTGGGAGAAAGTGTAAAGGGAATTCCCCAGGAAGAAGAGTTTTGGGACATATAAATGGAGGCTGGTATGGGAGAGGTGTGAGAAACCTGCTAATTTTGTAAAGAAAGCTGAATCTGGACTGTGGGAAGCTTGGTCAGAAAGTGGTTTTAAAGTACATTGACCTAATTTTTAGGGGAGTAGAAACCATGGAAGAATTTTAAGCATGATGATACATTAAAAACAAAATGTGTGGCCCTCCCCGGTGGAACAAGGGATAAAAGCACAGCACTATGAAGCTATCCACAGCTAGTGCAGCAAAATTTGGATCCCTGGTCAGGGAGGTGACTCACATGGCACAGTATACCTCTCCTGTCCAGCCCAGTGGTCCCCTCAGCAGTGTATTTCAGTCAGATTTCTTTTTCTTCTCCTCATTCTGTCTCTGGTGAATCCTTTCAATCTCTCCCCTCCTCCCTTACCCCTCCCCCCCATTGACTCTGGCCTGCAACCCAGCTCTTGTATGCATAAATAAATAAATCTTTTTAAAAATGTTTTATATATCTATAAACCATAAGTGTTTTACTTTTTCACAGCAAGTACACATACTTCCTTTGATTCTTCATTTTTGGAGAAAATGAACTTTCCTTTTAAGTTCTTCTTCATTAATTTTCTTCAGTCTCATCAAGCATCTTTTACCCATAGACCAATAGTCTCAACAGTCAAAGCTACACCCTGCAATTGATTCTTGTAAATCAGTACTGCAAGTCTTGGGAGTACTTGGCATGCATTGACAGGGTCAGTAGCCAAGTGGCCATTATCTATTGCTGTGGTGTTGGTAGCAGATTTTCTAAGATGCATCTGGGGTGGATTGGGTATTAGAATAAAATTGGAACAGAAGCTGAGCCCTGCTAAGTCTTATAATAGGGAGATAACTAGTTGTGACAAGATTTAGGGACATCAGAAGGATGGGGGAAAGGGGTGGAGGGAGAACATAGAATCTTAATATATATGCTATCAGTGAAGCAAAATACCATTAGGACTCTTAAAAGACATCTTTTTGAAATTGCCCACAGTGGAAGCTTTTTGTTAGTACTAATGGGGAGCAAATTAGACAGTAATTCATACTACCTAAACTCTGAGAGATACAAAGAACTTAAAAATGCAATCTTGGGCCCTCCGTGGTGGTGCAACGGGTGAAAGCACAACACTGAGAACCTAAAGCTGCTTCCACATGAGTTCAATTGCCGCCTGCCCCGGAGGTGACCACATGGCGTGGCAGACCTCTCCTGACCCTCCCGCTGCTCCCCTCAGCAGTGTACTTCGTCGATCTGCCTGTTCTGCTCCCCACTCTGTCTCTGGTGAAGCCTCTCGCCGCCCCTGAGCCTCTGGCCTGTACCCCAGTTCTGTATGCAGAAATAAATAAATCTTTAAAAAAAAAATGCAATCTTGGAGCCCTGTCTCTTAAGCAATGGTTTTGTCAGCTCACAAGAGGAAGTGGTATAGGGGATAAAAGAATAATACAAATTAAGAGAAGAGTCTTCGCTGTTCTAGATTATGATCTGCTCAGGTCCTCACAAATCCATTCTTGTGGTCTTGGTGGCTCTTCTCTTTCTTTTCTTGATCTTTGAGGTTTGTCCATATGACCATGTCTATATGAGGTGATATCTAAATGCTAGTTGATCTGGTGCATCATGGTGGCTTATCTGTCTAGTCATGTCACATGAAAGGTATCCTGATACACTGATCCAATAGTCCTACGTAGCCTGCATAGCCGTAAAACAGCCCCATTGGCTTGAGACATTAACTGTTAATTTTATAAACAGTATTCCAACATGTAAATCTATTTGTAAGCCTGGCCATTTTCTCTTTTCTTTTCATTCTAGAATTTTTCTAATTTCCTCAGAGAATTTTCTTTTCCAATGACCTCTACAAACTCTAGTGCTCCAACAATGAGAGAACACAGCACCAATGATGAATGTGGAGACCCCTCCCTCCCACTGCAGTTCAAGATAAAACACAGCTCATGAAGCATAGGAGCACAGAACTTATTTGCTTTGAGTGTGTGCCCAAGTGTGAGTGTGCATGGGTGTGTGTGAGGGGGGAGAGAGAAAAAGAAATGTAAAGAATAGAGAAGAGGATCCCCTTGAAAAACTGTAGAAAGCACTTTTCTTCTATGGTTGTAAACATGAGTTTGTTATTACTCTGAAAAGTTTTTTCCTTGCCCTCCCTGGTTGTACAATGTGTTAGGGAGCAGCACTGTAAGCTAGCTGTAGCTACATCAGTGTGAGTTTGATCCCCAGCCCCAGAGGTGATCCACATGGTGCAGCAGACCTCTCCTGTCTCTCCACAGCTCCCCTCAGTGGTGTACTTTGTTGCTCTGCCTGTTCTGCTTCCCACTTTGTCTCTGGTGAATACTCTCACTATCCCTGCACCTTTGGCCTGTACCCCCAGTCTGTATTCATAAATAAATAAATTAACCTTTTAAAAAGTTAAAAATTATTTCCTTTGCTTATTTACATGTAACATTGACCAGATTATCATGGACATTGTTTAGGTTACGAATTTTAAGGAAGACATATCCTCTGCCCTGATAGCATGTGGGCTTGAAAGAGAAAATAGTCATTCAAATAATAACATCCCTAGGTAATGTGAAATAATTTTAATTTTCTGTGTCTTTGCTTATGTTTAGTTTTTGCCTTAGCTTTCTGGTAGAAGTAGGAATGGCTAATGTTAAAATACTGTAGTCAGAGGCTTTATTGAAATAACTAAGCCAAAATGGAATAATCACAAGCTGGAGCTTGATATGCCTACAGAGGCTAAATGATTCTGGAAAAAAGTGCCCCAGCTATGGAAGATGGAGGCAGCTTGAGTCTTCAGATAAAGTCTACAAGATCATACACTGAAATGCAGAGGGAGAAATGTACAGGAGAAAGACAAAACTAGTACTTCCTTGGATAGGTAGGTAACCAGGACTTGGAGCAGGATTGTTAGCATCTTGGGTACTCCTCTCTTAGTTCAGGTCTTCAATATGGTTTGGAGGAGACCTACATTTTCTTCTTCTTTTTTTTTTTTCAGATTTATTTATTTATTCATACAGAACTGGGGTACAGACTAGAGATGCGGAGGGTGAGAGGATTCATCAGAGACAGAGCAGGGAGCAGAACAGGCAGATTGAGGAAGTACACTGCTGAGGGGAGCAGCGGGCGGGTCAGGAGAGGTCTGCCTCACCATGTGGATCTCCTCTGGGGCAGGCGGGGATCAAACTCATGCAGAAGTGGTTTAAGCTTCTTTGTGCTGTGCTTTAACCCGCTGTGCCAACAGGGATAAATTCTTAAGGCAGAGTTTCAGCCCAAGGCTATATGGTTAATGGCAGAGAGCAATCAAACCACAACTTTGCTTTGACCCCTTGTCCCTTGCTCTCCTGTTCTCCCAGGCTGTGCATGGTGACTGGGCAGGGGGCCCTGCAGGCATACAGTGCAGTAGCTCAGCTGTTCTCTCTGCATGTCCTACGTGACTGCTGCCATGGTCCTTGCCCCACCATGCTTGGCAGAGAATGTAGTGCTTCTACTGGCAGAGGCCTCCTGGTTGGTAGAATGCTGATATCTCCTCAGAGACCATTCTGCTCACTTGGCAAAGCTCAAATCACATCTCTTGGCTTTTGCATACTGCTCTCCTGTTCTGCTCAAATGTATCACCCTTGCCAGTTGGTGGGCCTCCGTTAAACCCATGCTGTGGATATTGCCCATCTCATGTTCGGGATGTACTGATTCTGCCTTTGGCTCCACTGTGACTAGCCCATTGACTGGCTTGCTTTCCTGCCAGTGGGTTGGCCTGACCTGATTTAGATGTTTTCCATTGAGCCATCCCCTGCTTGGCTGGCAATTTATTGTCTGTGCCAGTGGGTAAGTTCCTTCCAAGGGGCTACTGCCACCTTGGGCTCCATCTTCCATTTCTGCTGGCTTTTTCATTGCTATTACTATCTGACTTGGCTAGCTTTCCCACTACCATTCAGTTGTTTCCATACTGTGGCTGATCTTCTCTTTCTTTACTGGCCATCTCCTGCTAACTTCTGACTTGCCTAACCCCAGTGCTTATATCTCTGTTGCATAACATGTGCTTAAGAGCACATTAAATTTAATTTTACTGTCTCATTGCTGCTGAGAACCTTTCACAATATTACCTGGAATGTTCTTTATGTATGATGATAATTGTTAAAAGTCAGTTTCTCACTGTTACTTGGTATTCCCGGCTCTAGCAGTAGTTATGTATCTATTTACTCTCAATCAAGAAACCATTAGTTAACTTCTATCAAGCACCTACTAATTGCCAGAGTCTGATCTCTTTTTACTGTTACAGATATAGTTATGTGAATCTCTTGAAGATTTTGAACCATTCATCTCAGGGGACACTTGAAATAAAACCCAGTCCATCTTTTTTATTCTAGACATGGCAACCCCACAATTATTTCAGACAAATGAGCATCTAATTTCTAATGGCCTCAAGAAGAAGCTCTAGGGAACTCATTCTAGTATTTAACAACCTTCTCTGTTAGACATATGTCAAAATCAAGGTAATGCTTATGCTCTCTGTCACCCTTTTATAAATTCTGTCCCCTTTATATGACCATCATTGGGCATATATAACCTAGTACCAAAAAAAAAAAAAAAAAATTGGTGACTCAAAGTAAAACAAGCACAAATGTTGTCAACTTGTTTCTTATTTTATCATGACTATGGACTTTAAATTTTCTTTCTGTAAGAATTTGGTTGATTGATTCTTTAATTTGTGATTTAGAGACTGACTTGGCACACAGCTGAAGGAGTGGCCCTCAAGAGGCTTATGGGGCTTAGCAACAGTGTGAATGCAACCAAGCAGCAAAAAATTCAGGGGCCCTGAGGTCATGTCGCTTCTATGCTCAAGTCCAGTAGTGATTTTTCAGTGAACCTCCCCTCACACCCTCCACAGCTGCGAGGCTCCTCAGGATTGGATCCTCCATTGCAAATCTAGCTTTTCCTCTTCTCCAGTCTGTTGTTACTTTACAGGACTACTTACAGATCCTTGAATATCCTCAGTTATCTTCTGCCTCAAGCCTTTCATATGCTATTTCCTGTTCCTAAAACTTTCCATCTCCCTTTGCAAAGTTGATTCTATCTCATGTTTGCAAATTCAGTTTAAATATCATCTCTTCCCTAGGTGATTACCCACTCCCTATTTCTTTGTTGTAATTCTCCCTTGCCCTACCCTTTTATGGGATTTTAAATTGATAACTGAATATTTGTTCTCATACTTATGGCCTCTTGGTCCACCATTAGGGCAGTCACCTTTAATTCTAAGCCTTGTGGCTGGTACATGATGGACATTTAATAAGCACTTATTGACGGAATCTTAAGCAGAAGAATGGATCTATTGGTGGTATAAGAAAGAGGCCCTATAAGTCACTGGCAAGGCCATGGTACTAGAACATTACTTTCTAAAAACATTCACCCATGTTTTCTGCCTATCTTTCCCAGTCATGCAGAAAAGTAGAGATGCTAGAATCCAAGTCTGAATTGCCAAGCTTCGAAACGGCAAGCTTGTCCTGGAGCTGATCATCACTGTACCTGCTATGGCTCTTATTAATTTAGCACTAGTTAAGTTGACATCTCATTTCCACTGAAAGTAATAACAAGATAAAAGAAGCAAACAGGGTAAGGGAAAGGAAGATAAGGAGAGATGATAAAGAAATCGACCAGATGCATTTGATCCTCCAGTTCTACTTGTCCTTTTCTTTACATGAATTTTCCTTCAAGGGCCTCATTTATTCTCAGATCATCAAATACCCCCCTTCTGATTCTATCTAAAACGAAACTTCTAGTCCCAATTGTTACAAACCACAGGTACATGTCTTTAAATTCTTGCTGAACATTACCATCTTGATGCCCTTCTCTTAACAGATTTGAAACTCATCTTAATAGATTCATTATTTAGTAATATTTGTTGAATCCCTCAATTATGTTAGGCACTATTCTGGACATTCAGGTTATAGTGATGAGCAATTATTCATTCTGGCAGGGAGACCTGATGATAAACAATTATTGTACAATACATGTGTAATTAGTTTTAATATGCTATTGAAATGCAGTATCTATAAGAAAGTATGACAGTAAGTACTAAATTAGTTGGGAAAGTTATGGAATTCTGTCTGGAAGTGAGATTTGGAGGATGAATAAAATTAGGTGAGAAAGGAAGAGGTGGGAAGAAAATATGTGTGAGTATTTAAAGGGGGTGCAAAGAAACGGAAGCACTGCTGTGTCTTGATTGTGGTGAGAGGGCTAAGTGCTGAGAGAGGGGTGTCCTGTACCTGGTATTTCCCCCTCTGTGGCTTTATGCTTCTTTTTCTTATTTGTGGTTTGTTTACCTATTTCTCCTGTAGTCTTGCCACCATGGATAACCTTCAGTGAGCACTATCCATTGCTCCTGCCCATATGTGGGCAAATCCAATGTAGTTAACCTCTTTTCATACAAAATACAAGACTTTTATTTTGAAAAATGACATTCAAGGTACATGAACAGTTCACATTCGTTATAGAACAAACAGAAGCTATTATAAGAAAAATGAAAACTTCTTTCCCTCGCCCTCTGTTTTTCCCCATTTTAAGAAAACTATTGTTAAATGTTGTTAATCTGTTGGTCCATTGGAAACACACAATAGGGCACTTGAGTGCATTAGAGCACAAACTTATACAATTTTATATTCTTGTGCAAATTCTTTTTTTAGATTTAAAATTAAATTTAAAATCTAAATTTAAATTTAGTGATTTAAAATCACTATAGAGTTTTTGTAATTTATGTATTTGTAGACTGTCTCTTCCTCAATATTTAATTATAAAAATTTTCAACATACAAAAAAAGTTGAAAATTTATTTTTGGACACCTATCTGTCTCTATCCATGCATCAATTTCTTATATATCTTAAGATTGATTTTCAGATAAATTGTAATGTTTTATATTGTTATAGATATTCTTTTTATATTCTGTTTACCAGTCCTTAGTAAGATACATGCTATATGAATATTTTCTCCTCTTCTATAGTTTACCTATTAAGTTAACTTATTTTGTGATGCAAATCGTTTCTAATTTTGATGAAGTTTAATTTACCAAGCTATTTTTCTTGGTAAGATATTGCATTCTGCATCCTGTTTAAAAACCTTTTTCTACTGTCAAATATAAGATTTTACATTCACTCCTGTTACATTTCGTCTTGTTGATTTCAACCTAGTATTCTAATCTGTCAAGATTATTTTAAGTCTAGTTTCTGTATTCTGTTAGATTAGATATTGCTTTCAACTACCTGTCTCCTACAAATTTGACAAGGTATTGAATGTTGAATGGCATAGAACCAATTCAAATCAAGAGTCATATTTCCTATGCTGATTTTAAGATATTATAGATGCCATATTCTTTGTTGAAGTCAGTGACACAGAAGACTGATTTTGGAGTGTCCCATTTTATCACTTGAGAGCCTTATATCTGAGGTTCATCATTATATTTTTGATCTATTGAGTGATAATTCCTGTTTACAGACTTCTCTAATTCCTCCCCCCCCTGAGTTGTCTCTCCTCCCAATAGAATGTAAGATCTATCAGAGAAGGCATCTTGTCCCTTAGTTATTGTATGTACCCAGCAATACAGAGATATAGTAATTTGTTATATTCACTAGCAAACGGGTGTTAAAAAATCATCATTTAATGTTTTCTTCAATGATTTTGCTAGAAATCATCTTTTGATTTGAATTTAGGAAATTTGTTTCTCAACCACTGGGATATTTGTTTTGACTTGGGTGTTCTGATGATTATTTTCCATCACTATTTTTTTCCAGTTTCATTGAGATATAATTGAAAATACAATTGTACAATATTTAAATTGCACATTGTGGTGATTTAATAAATATATACATTGTGAAAGAGTTCTTCCTTATCAAATCAATGTGTCTAACATCTCACTTACTTGTCTTATTATTATTTATTTATTTTTTTGGTGTTGAATTTTGAGTTTGATTCTTTTAGTAAATATCTGTACAGCATGTTGTCAATTGCAGTCTGTATTTTAGATTTTCATTTTATAAATTAAAGTTTATATCATTTAAATACTTCTTACTACTTCTCCTACCCTCAGCCTCTGGCATCGATTTTTCTGTTTCCATGAATTGAACTTCTTTTTAAGATTTCACACATAAGTGATATCATGGGATATTTGTATTTCTCCTGTTTGCCTCTTTCCATTAACATAATCCCCACAGGTCATCCATGTTATTGCAGATAGAAGATTTCCCTCTTTATTAATGACTGAATGATATCCCTGTGTGTGTGTGTGTGTGTGTGTGTGTGTGTGTGTTGTGTATTATGTGTTTGGCAAAGAGAGAGTGAGAGGAAAAAGGAGGGGAGAGAGAAAGAGAGAGATTTTCTTTAGCCATTTATCCTTGACAGACACTTTAGGTGGTTCTGCACCTTGGCTATTGTGAATTGTGCTATTATTAATATGGATGGAAGCTATTTCTTAGAGATGATGATTTTGTTTCTTTTGGACGTGTACCCAGGAGTAGGATTGTTGGATCATATAAAACTTGCCCATATAGTCCAATATTCATGGTAAGTATAATGAATGAAAAACATGATTTTTCAGACATACAGGTATTCTGGGCAAGTTTTCTTAGACCCTCAAGTATAATTTGCCTATGTGGGAGACTGTTTCATTTGTAGAAACCAAATTTATCAAGTCAAACCTGGGCAGTCTTTATGCTAGATACTAGAGAAAGGAAATTGGTCAGGGAATGAAAGCTTAATAGTGTGTGCGTTCATATCTAATTATTTGACCTAGTTTTCTTATTTCCTTCTATAGTCCTGAGGAATACCTTACTGACAATATTGAATTGAATTGAGATGCATCAAACATGTTCTCATTTCCTATCAGTTTTGCTTTAGACTCTCTCATCCTTAAATAGTGGGTGCATTTAGATGTAAATAATCACTAAAATCCTAGGATTTTAATAAAAATAATTTCATAATAAGTAGTATATACTAAATGAAATAAGTCAGAAATGAAGGACAAATACCGGATGGTTTCACTTATTTGTAAAATATAAATAACCAAAGAAAGCAAGATAGCAAATCCTAACAAAAAGTAATATTTGCTATGAAGAATATGCTGGTTACCCGAGGGAATGGAGGTGATGGGGGAAGGAAGGCAGAGAGGATACAGCATCTTTGTGGAATTTTGGTGGAGGGTGAGTGGCACATGTGCACATGCAGTGAGTAATCTATGACTAACTGGGGATTTGTCACATAGAAACCTGGTTCTACATTAGGCACTAAAGTAGTGCAAAATAAGAAAAAAACTTTCTGCTCTTGAATACACAAGTTAATTCAAGGATAATACCATACGTTAACTTAAAATTAACATCCAACATAAAATAATTAAGCTCAAATATTAATAATAAAATGTATTGAAGACTTAGAAGAAACAAAGACAATCTGAATTGGTAGAAACATGGGAAATCTAGGTAATGACACACTTGGTGTAGTGATAGAATGAATCATTATAGGTGAAAGAGGGACTGTGTGAGTGCTCACGGGCTGTAGGGATATTGAGATATGAGCAAACTGGCCCAATAATACTGATCTTCTCTGAAAGCTTAGGACAATGTGACTACAAAACTCCCATGGGATATAAGGTGTCAGAATGAAGACTTTTATTTGATCTGAAAGATATATAGTGACTTGAATATATACACATATATGTGTCTCTCTGTGTTTATATAATATATATCTATTTATATACACATAAGTATCTGAATAAATCCTTGCTTGAGAGAGTGACAATAAAATTAAAATGTTTTAAATTTGTTGGTGCTATTTCATGGCAGGCATATGAAAGTAATGTAGAGAAGAGGCAGGAATGAGCAGATATGAGTTATTTATAAAAGCTTGAAATAAAGATAATTAGATCAAACCACTGCCAGAAGATATATGATACCAGAGGGAATATAGAAAAGGGATAGATTATTTAGATGGAGAAAGAATCACAAGTGTCTCTAAAATTTCAGCTTCTATGAACTAGAAAAAAGTAACCCATTGGTTAGAATGGCATCATCCTAGGAAACAAGTTGAAGTGTTATACATATTATGAGAGATGAAATTGCCAAGGGAGAGATATCCATAGATTTGGGGTCATTGTAAGAAGCTAGTGCTGGAAAGAAAGATTTGGAGGTCATTTGTCTAAAGATACATTATGAACAAAGAAAATATCTGAGCCCTTTCAGAGAAAGCTTTTTAAGGTGGTGCAGAGTGTTAGTGATTATACCCTAGAGAAAGTTCACAGTTAAGGTCAAGAAGAACTGAGTTACTAAAGGGAAGAGAGCATAACTCATGACCTGAGAGAACAAGGTTAGTGCAATAATGCAGAAACCAAAGGAAGAGGTCGGTCAAAAGTATAACAGAACATTTAAGGTGGATGAGAAGAAGCTACTGGATATGATAAGATAGTAATGTCCTTTTTTTTATTAACAAGGAAGCTGCACTATCTAGACAAATCTAATCTAACCCCTTTTCTGGAATGATGTAAAGGAAGTCTGTAGATGAGTAATTCCCAAATACAAGTTTATGGTAACCTCCTTCATGGCAAAAAAAGAAAACAAGTTAAAATTTGTCCTGTGTTCCTGCTCTATATATGTCCTCTGTATTTTTATTTTATTTTATTTTTTAAAAGATTTATTTATTTGTGCATACAGAACTGGGGTGCTCTATATTTTTAATTCAATGAAAACCATAGACAGGAAAGATAAACTATTGGCATATGTTTGGTTGGAGAAATAAATTATAGTTACATTTTTTATTCATTCTATTATTATTAACTCTGTACTCTAATGCCCTATTTTTATTAACATGAAGTCTTATAATATATTTGCTTTCCCTAGCTTTGTTCTTTAGAATATGAAGTGGATATTTCTATAGAGAGGCTTCCAGTTATGCTCTTGAACCATCAGTAGTCAAAGGGCACAATAAGTAATAATTTATTCTGCTTGAAATGTTGAAAGATGCTCACATTAATACAAAAATACTATACCCTGACAATTTTAAAGCCCTACAGCAGGTTCAGAGCCCTGTCTGTCACTTATCGTAAGCTTCTATAGAAAATAGAGATCAGATATCTCTAAAGCAGTGTTTAGTGTCATAGCTGTTTCTGCAAGAGACAGTTTTTTTCCCCACCCATTAAATCCCTTGCACTGTATTATCATTTGAGTTTCCATTATGTGATTTTCTTGAAGTTCTTGGATATACAAGTACAGACATATTGCCTGTGATGAAGAATAAATATTTTTGGTTTTAGAACCTCAAGCAATAACTTCTAGTCATAGAGTCCATCACCTCTTCTGGGGTAACACTTTGCCAGCCATCTTCTATATATTTGAAGTAATTTTAACAGTATTAATACCTAAAATTCAGAACACACCAGTATTTTGCCTCATGCCAGATTCCACTCTAATGTTTTATGTAGATCAAATCCTTCTCTTTTTTTTAATAATCTTGTAAGTTGGGTTCTAGGCTTATCTCCACCTTAAGGGTAAGCATATTAAACACAGATAAATTAAATAACTTTCTCATTAGCAGATACAGCAACTTCCCTTGGCACGATTTAAACCAAGAGTCTGGCTTCAACTATACTATTTTTTGCTCTTATAATTTTCTGCCTCCATGGGGGAATATTGAAAGAAAATATAAACCTACCTTAATAGGGTATACTTTTCTTTTAATTCTGCCACAATATTCTAAATACTTCCATAATTTTCTTTATTTATGCATACAGAACTGGGGTACAGGCCAGAGGCTCAGGGGCGGTGAGAGGCTTCACCAGAGACAGAGTGGGGAGCAGAACAGGCAGATGGATGAAGTACACTGCTGAGGGGAGCAGCGGGCGGGCCAGGGGAGGTCTGCGTGCCATGTAGTCACCTTTGGGGCAGGCGGGGATCGAACTTATGAGGAAGTGGCTTAAGCTTTGTGCTGTGCTTTAACCCACTGTGCCACCAGGGAGGGCCAAGACACATTTACTTTTAATCTGTTTGGTGGTGTTAAATTGTTTGGGGGGATAAAGTTAACCTTTAAAAATTATCAATGTCAAAGTCAAGTCACTATAAACTGACAAAAGAGGCATTTTATCACGGTGTTCCATGAATGTGTTTGACCATGGAAGATGTTATTTGAAATAAAGGCATAACCTCATAGACTAATTGGAAAGGAACATAAGCCTTGGAAATTTTATGTGCTGTTAGAAAATCAGTGAAACTAGTTATTGATCATTGATACTTGATCCCAATTAATTTGCTCTTGATGAAAACTGCATTCTCATGAAAACAGATGTAACCTCCAAATGGATAAGCCTTTTCTTAGTAGCAGTGCTTCAATGCAATCAGGGTTAAACTTTCTGGATGCATTTTCAGATGGCCTCCCTTAGTTTCTGGGAAACCTAAATGGGTGCAAAGTAAGTCCCTGAAAGGAAGACTGCAGAATAAGCACATTTTTCTCTAATCTAGTAAAGACATATAAACCAGGCCTGAGAGAACCACTCATTTTGATTGCAGACTTAGAACACAGCTGTGTGATTTAACATCTCAGTTCTTTTTCTTTCAAACATGGGATAAGAAATACATTCCATGTGATATTTCAGAAGAAATCATTGTAGTTGATGTGAATGGTCCCTTGTAGGTGACAATATAATCTCCTCAGTATCCCTGTGAGGCAGATAAATGGCCAGTTCTTTCCATTCTAGCTACTGAGACTCAAAGAGATGTACTTACACTTCCAAAGACATATACTAGATGAATGTTAAAAGCAGGGAATAGATGCCAGAACTTAAATTGTTTTCAAACAATGGATACAGTTGGGCAGAACTCAAATTAAAGAGTAGAATTCCTGTTGGGTCACCACAGTGCTAACATTTCAGTAGATACTCTGTGAATCACCACATGCAAATAATGGGCCCATGAGAAAATGCAAAGTACTTGTTGCTGTGTGTTGGACGATAAGAATCAATCATGTGTTCTCAGAAAAGGGTTCTCTGGGAATAAGGTTCCAACCAGCTATTTTCAGACTGACTTGAAATTACTGATGGGAAGTCAGGAGGACAGGTAAATCTTCAATTCAGAGAGAGCAGAACTGACTTGTTTCTTGACCCAGATGACGAATCATTTTTCACCCTCACCTGTGACACAGAATACTCATTTGCTAGCTGCTTATTTCCCCTCTCAGTATTCAGTCTGCATGTGGTACCCACCAGCTGACACATATAAAAGAAAGGGAGAGAAAGAGAACAAGTTGGCAGAGAGTCAATATATTTCAGTGTTTTATTACTGCGGACTCCAGTAGCATTTAGCTGGTGAGTCTGAGCAGAGCATGAGTATTTCTAAAGTGACTCAGTTATCAGTGGAAATGATTAAAGACACAACAACAACAAAAAAATCTATGGATTAATTAGCAGGTCAATGGTGGTTGAGTAGTGATTACTAAATTACATGGTTTGCATGCAAGAGAAAGGATTAATCTTTGATGTTTTCCAGCTTGTGTTAGAATTCCAGGTCAGTGAGAAGAGATTCCCATTGATTGGTTGATGGGTAATGAGATCAGAAAAGATAGTACCTGGATTTCCTTTGTTCTACACATTCAAGACTTCATTGTGGTTTTGGTCAGTGATACATCTTCTTGCTTTAGTTACTGAAAATGAGATTTAGAAACTTGATTAATAATAAATAATGAAAGCAGAGCTAACGATGCTATAGGAGAGGAGAAAAATCCTGGTCAGCAAAATAAGACTAGTGTTTAATGCCAGCAGTGACAAATATGTTTTAGGAAAGGGAAGCATTAGTAATAATCTATTCTTTGGAAGTGTACAAGTTTCAAGAAAGAGGAAAACAAAAGATTCAAGAAGAAATCTACTGTTTTATAAATTAATTTAACAAATGTTTATGAGACATGCATACCAGGCATACATATGTACTATATATGTGTGTATGTGCAGTATAGTTAAATAATTTATATACATGCCATATATACCTATAACATATATATGTACACATACATTTACACATGTATGCATAAGGATTTATAGCTCAGTAGTGTCTTGTTGGAGAGGTAGAAGCAATAAAATGCATTAACAGGTTAACTGATTGGTAACTGACAAGTGCTATGGATAACAGAATAAATAGAACTAGCTAAGGGACTGGGAGTTCAAAGCAACAGTAGGAATCAGGTTTCAGTATTAAATAGAGTCAGTGAGGATAAGCCTGTTTGAAATATCAACACCTCAGAAAGCCTTGAAGGAGATGAGAGTTTAATATTCAAGGAAGATCATCCCAGTGAAGAATCACAGCCAATGCAAATGCCCTGTGGTGGCATGGAGATTTAGTAGAATTGTAAGGATTGGTTGAAGTAGAATGTGCAAAAGGCAGGGGTGAAGATGGTGGAAAATGAGGTCAGGAATTTAGTGGTATATGTCCAGATTAATTTCTGTGAGACAAATTTGGAGGACTGAACCACAGTTCTGGGTCCCTTACCCTAATCCAGGTACATAAAAATCAAGAAATTTATGATAACACCTGTGAGAGGAAGTGTGGCAGTGAAATAATGTGGGGGACTAATCAGAAGGAAACAATTATCTGGGAGAGGGGGGTTCACATAAATGCAGTGACAAGCAAACAACCAGGAGAGACATTTATGCAAACAGGGAACTCTAAGTTTTGGGAGCCAACTCAATTGCATTAATGTGCATAATAATCAAACTGTCAGAGTGCTTTTGCTTTAGGTCTGCATCCAGGCAGGCAGTGCCTAGAATGTTTTATCTCATTTCCAAATGACTTTTATGCCCATTAAAGTGTTGTTTTCCCTTCAATTAATAATTCAGCCAATAATACAATTATGAAGTAGAACTTTTGCTGATAGCTATTTCCAGAATGCAGATTGAAAAGACTTGGAATGTGGAAAAGAAAATACAGGGAGATTTTTCTAGCTTGAGCACAAAAGAATGTAAGCAGATGTTTGAAGATATCAGTAATAAGCCATGTCACATCATTCTCCCCTTTCCCATTTTGACTGAAAGATGAGATCAATGTACAGAGGGTTGAGATTTGAAATTATCCTTTGGACTGATTTTAGATATCTAAAACTAGAGAAATTGGCTGGAGGAAGCTATCTTCACCTGTTTCTTTGGCTCAAGTTCTTACTCTTCCACAGAAATTTGCTTCATAGCAGGAGTTTGAGTCAGCAACTGAAGCCTCTTCTTACTGTGAGTGCCACGTGTATGCGCCGGCAGTTTTATTTCATTTAAGCAAAATGCTTGTCTAGTGAATGATTCTTAGCAGTATGTGTCAATTCCAAAGATATATATGCTGCTTAGTAATACTGTTTTATCTAGAATGATATCTTTTATAGATGGGGTACAGTGAAATATTCACCAATAAAATACCTGATTTCTTCCAGGAAAGAATACCTGAAGTGATTGCAAGTATTCACACCAGGAAACCAGGAGACCTTGAATAGGTGTAGTTCTAGAAGTATCTTTAAAATTCTACCATAACTATGATTTTAGGTTGTTGGCTAATGATTATTTGGATGGCTCTTTTAGATTTACTCTTTTGAGCTCAGACAGAGTATTTTATCTACCATTCTATACAAGAGAAACAGTAGTATTATTCGAACTTCTTATGACGACTATTCAGCTGCAAACAGTTACAGGACCCTAAAGTCACTTCTTCAGGTCAGATGGCTTTTTGTAGCTACAATCAATAAGTGTTCAGATGCAATAACCTGTGAGTGGGATAGCACATAAAAGAAGGAGTAAAACCCTGGTGAAGCTGCTTGCTATTTCTTCCTATCCCTGCTATAATAGGGTCCTTCTCCCTTTTGGGTATGAGGCCACTTAATAAAGGCTCTAGATGGAATTCAGGAAAAGGATTCTTTTTCTTGCTATCAGAGAACTGTACCTAATGACAGATTATTATGTTACAACTATCTTTTCACTGCCTCAGAAGGTAGAAATCTGGTTTCAAATTTTCAGCTGAAATTTTTACTGTCTTCTTCATTGTTCAGTGAAAAATATGAAAGTTGCCAAAGGAAATGGCTAAGACAAAAGTGACTTCTGTAGTCTACATTTTCACTAAGGCATGATACTACCCATACTATTTTGAATAATGTAATTATCAATTATTTTAAGAACTTGGCCACCACCCTCATCCCTGAGAGTCATACTTTCCTGAAGCCACCAGGTTCAAGTGTTTTACAAAATTGGGAGGAGTGTTCTGGCCTTGCCACTCCTGTCAGTGCCTTGCAGAGGCATCTCAGTGACAATTAACCCTGGCTCGGTGTGTTGGCAAAAGTTACATAAGCTTCGACTCTTCTCAAGGTAGCACCTGGGCCATTCCTCTTATTTCCTCCCTGCATTATCACCTTAAAAATCTCAGTACTGGCCCTCCCTGGTGGCGCAGCGGGTTAAAGCACTGCACTGAGAATCTAAAGCCACTTCCGCATGAGTTCGATTCC
>NW_004567104.1:36068879-36092139 GCF_000260355.1 Condylura cristata
CCTCCCCTGAGCCTCTGGCCTGTACCCCAGTTCTGGATGCACAAATAAATAAATCTTAAAAAAAAAAAAAAATCTCAGTACTATTCAGGTATTATGAAGTAGTCAGAACAGGGCCATTCTCAGAAGAGGTGAGAGAGATTGACCTGCCTGAGATATAGTGTCCCCCATTCGATTTGTGTTGGCTTCCAAGTTATATATCCAGACAGTATGTGAATTTTGCCACAACATGGATGACACTAAGTGAAAGAGTCAGAAGGAGAAAGATGAATAGCAGATGGTGTCTCTTATATGTGAAACATAGAGAACAAAAGAAAACATCAGATTAAGCCAAACTAATAATAAATCCTAGATATCTGACTCTAAAACTGAAGCTGCCAGAGAAGTTCTAACCTGTTCCAAACTAGGGAGAGGGCATAATGAACTGTTTTTGGGCTATGGTGCTTTAGTGGTAGGTGGGTGTGGCAAATATACCTGAAGGGGTGAAAGGGGAGGTCCTCTGCCTTTAAAACACAAACAACATTGTAAACCAAAGTTACCTCACTAAAAATAAAAAATCATATAAAACAAGTTCAAACAAGTTCAGCTAACATTCACTGACCAAGTCTTATTTGAAAAGTCTTCTGTAGGTCAAGGCCTCCTGGTTTCCTAGTGTGAATACTTGTGATCACTTCAGGTATTCTTTTCTGGAAGAAATCAGGAATTTTATTGGTGAATATCTAACTATACTCCATCCATAAAAGTAGATTATCATTTGTTCAGAGATCAGGGGAACTGTAGAGTGTCATCAAATTTAAAACATAGTTTACAAAACAATGTGTGACTCTAGGTGAATTTACAAGATGCTGTGTCCATACAACTTACATTGCTGTTCTTTTCCCAAACCTCTCAAGCATCAGTAGGTCAGCAACATGTCTGTATCAATTGGAGGACTGTGAACTGCCTCCTTGATTCTCTGGCCTTCAGGTTTTGGCAATAATAGCTTGGAAAATCAGTGAATTTAAAGTAGAGTTTAGAACAAGACAAAGAATCACATCAACTTTTTAGTCTTTACTGATATGAAATCATTTGAAATGCCATAAGGAAGAAAGCAGACTAGACTTCCATCTCATGACCCTTCGGAATCCCAGTGAGCAGAGATGAAAGAAACATGAACAATTTCTGTTTGAATATTGGGGAGTAGAGTGGTTTCCTGCCAATAACAGTTAGTGAAAATTAATATAATAATGATGATAACAGTAGTAGTATGGTAGTCTTCTCTAAATTCCAAAATAACACAATCGTTATTTTGTGTGCATAGTTTTAAGATTTTGCATTGTGCACAGTTCACAAATTAGTAACCAATAAGCCCGCTACTTCAAAGAAATTCATTTCCTGGAATGTATTCAAAACACCTCCTTTCTCTACTTATTTCCCTCTAATAAATTACCTTTTGTCAACTTAAGAGAAATGATGTTTACCTGAAAAGTTGACAAAGTACCTACCAATGCTAGCACTCTTTTAAAGTAATCACCACCAATAATTTCAGGTTGAAAATAAATGATTTTGTATAACTGAGTGCATTTCATTTCTAATGAAATTCTTAAAATTTAGTAATATTTTTTAGTGCTATTACATGGTCCCATTATACTGGGTCCTATGGGGATTCAAAGATGAGCAGGCTATGTTCTCAAGTCTCAATCAACACATAGTCAATTAGGTGGAATCAGACAGAACACAAATAATAAATCACTTTAATGAAAAACAATAGTCTAATTGATCTCTGACACCTAGAGACTGATGACACCACTAATTTCATTTCAGTCATCAAACAATGGCAAGGGTGTAGGGTCTCTTGATTGATATTTATTTAAATGATATGCTGAGAAGCAATAAGCATAATGGTATATATAATTACCAATCTGCTGAGCAATTTTTCTTTTTCATTTTGAATTAGTTTTAATTCTTGAATGAAAAATGCCTCTCTACTACAGTTTCTCAATGGATTTTTTGGGTGCTTCAACAAGTTTAATTCTGCCCTAAGTTGACTGTTGAGTGTGAGTGTGTGCATTTATTAGAGCAAATTCTAATGGAAACACCTGCTTTTTCTTGATTCTCTTAATGAACTGTCTTGTTTTTACTAAATGGCAGCACTAAATGAATAGTGTATGTTGTATAGGAGCCAGGAAAGGACACTGCTTGCTGAAAGTAGGCTACTTCTTTTTCTAATCACGTTGAGATTATATATACACATATTTTGCATACTCCATATATAGAGAACTATTTCTAGCTTGCGTTTTAGTAGTACTTTACAGTTTACAAAGTGCTTTAACTGGCATAGCTCACCTAAAGCTGTCCCTCCACTTGAATTGTACCACTATGTATTGCTCAAAGTAGTAACATCATCTCTCCTTTATTAATGCCTCCTTTCTATGCCTGAATACACAAGAAAAAATACATATTCCAATACAAGTCACTTCTATCCTCAAAACCACCTTCTCATTTCTCCCCATCTGGGTTGTTCACTGTCTTGGCTAAATTTGCAGGTAATGAATTGCCTGGCTTATTGCTATAACAAATCCACTTCCTGATTTGTCCCTATCATATCCATTTCTCTTTAGATATCCAGAATAATCTCCCTAAAATGACCATTGGATTATGGTTCTCTACTGTTGGAAACATATCCCTGGACCCAGATTGATTACAAAATAAATTCTAAACTCCTTATCATGGTTCATCAAACCCTATTTTACCCAGATTTTTCTTCTTTCCAGCTTTATCTCTTCACAGAATACTCATATAGGTATGCAGACTATGATGGGATCATATAAAATTGCCACTATTCATCAGTTTTAAAAAACAAATATGACTGTTTTTCTAACTAAAATAGATTGAATTGTTTTTATTCTCCCTTCTCTCTGCCATCACATATAGTCTTCCTGCTACCTATATGTTTTCTCTGGTTCTTTACCTGAACATGACCAAATCATCATTTAGGTCTGAACCTAGACAAATATATGTCTAGGAAGCTGTATCTCATTATGCCATCTCCCTTTCTAGTCTAAATAAGATATACCTATTTTTTTGATTCATGTACAAATTAGAATCAATTTGTTATTACTGTACAACATTTCAAATATCTCATCTTGCTAAGTTCCCCCATTATACATAAAGACCAATGAAGACAAATATTTTTGATCTCAAAAATATTTCCCTAGTTGTAGTATAATACTGGTATATAGTAAGTCTTTAAAATACAAGTATTGGATAATGAATAATTAATCCAAGAGAGAATATTATTAGCAGAATGTTTACTTCCATCAAATTAATGTTTCTCTTAAAATATGGTGATGTTTTCTGCTTTCAATACTCTGCACAGTTATATACTATTCTGTCCTTGGAGGAAGTTGGGAAAAGGGTTTTTGGGAGTCTGTGCACTAATTTTTAACTTCCTTTGTACCATTAATCAATTCAAAATTTAAAAAAAATCTAAAATGGTGAGCAAGAAAGGCCAAATATGACAATCACCTTTTCTGTTTGAAGAAAGCAAAGATTAGAGAGTGAGGTCATTGTATGAGGTCATTGACAGGCATATCAAGATCCAGACATTTTAGTGTCTGGACTTTCAAATAGCCCCAAGTACCATATTTGCCCCTGAAAAAAATTTAATATTTGAATCAAGAATTTTCATATATATTTGTGTTATGTTCTGATCTGAGCAACTGAACTAGAGGGAACCCTGATACTGTTATAGTTTTCTTTTTAAAACCAAGATTTTAGAGTCAGCCAGTGCAGTGAACTCCCTAACTTTCTTTTGCTCTGACTTGATTTTCATTGCTTATGGCTCGGTTATTTATGCATTTGCCAATATTGGTTGAACTTTGCCACATCCCAGATGAGGCTTTGGAAACTAGAGAAAAATAAAAATATAAAAGAAGCATGCACTGCAGACTTGACTTTTAGAGAGTTCATATGCCAGTAGGTGACCAGTTAACTATAGGTCAGTGGTGTAGCCACTGTTTTAGCAATAGATGCCAAAGGCAAAACACATAGAAGGGACACTTAATTCAGTCTTGAATGACACATAAATGCTTCTTTTTTTTTTAAGATTTATTTATTTATGCATATAAGAACTGGGATACAGGCCAGAGGTGCGGGTGATGAGAGGATTTACCAGAGACAGAGTGAGGAATAGAACAAGCAGACTGATGGAGTACCCTGCTGAGGGGAGATGTAGGTGAGGCAGGAGAGGTCTGCTGTGTCATGTGGGTCAACTTCTTGTCTGGGGATCGAACTCATGCAGAAGTGGCTAGTGATAGCATCATAGTGCTGTGCTTTCACCAATTGCGCCACCGGGGGGGGGGGCGTAAATGCTTCTTAAAGGAGGTTGTACCTAAATAAAATGGTAAAATTTGAACAGCCAGAGGACCTGTGTACATAGCAGGATTGAATGGCAAGATGGGGTCGGATGGAAGGTACTAGAATAATGGGGTTCATGTGCAAAGATCCTGAGGCGAGGAAGAACAAGAGTAGGAAACTCCCAAGGAGCAGGCTTGATTCTAACCTAAATAACACTTACCTGTACTTTTCCATTATGAGGGAAATGGAAGCTATTCTCTAACTTCTATTGCCTGAGATATTTTCAGGGCAAAATATGAAGAGGGTGTGGTCATTGCTCTCCATTGCCAAGGATAGGGCTCCATCTTCTTCACTGTATCCATGATACTGGGATACTCATAACACTGTTTTCTGAAAAATGGAGTAATGTGAAAAGGAAGGGAAGAGAAATATGAAACAAACATAACTTTCAGATTTCAAAGAATTCTACTAAAGGTTTCTTCTCTCTTTTCTCTTTTTTAGGTAAGTGATGCCTATTTTTAAAACTATGATCACGGGACTGCTTACACATGTAATGAACTTCTCCATTGAATAGACCACAAAGTAATATCTCAGTATCTTCCATCACCTCTGGTTGATTTCTAAGTCCTTACACAGAAGTGCTAAATAACCAAGGACTAAGAAAGATTTAATTATATCTATATAAACTTAGGAAAGTGAGTCCTACTTAAGGTAAGTATAAATTTAAATGTAAATTTATGTAAAGAAACACTAAAGAGACTATCAGTACCATATTTGTAGTGAATTTATACTGAAAGACATTATTTTCTATTGTGTTTTTCTTCACTTGATTTACAGTAAATACATTTTTGAGGGACTCTTCAGGAATGCCCCCCTTTTTGTCATTTGAAGTATGCCACTGTGTATGTTGATATTTGTTTTGTTCCTGTGTTCTTCCTCTCCACTTTAAAAGATAGACTTGAAGGTATGGAATTAGCATGAGTTTTGGTGTGTTCTGGAGTGTGAAATATTAAAATGCATGACTTCTTTCCCATTACAGTATCCAAATCTACTTGGAAGTTGGAGTTTTAGACTTAAAGAAAATGAGTTCTCAGCAGTGCAATATAGAATAGGATTTAGTTGGCAATATGTGAGATAAATAGTAAAATGAGGGAAAAGAATACTTGGGAGTTATTAAAAATTTGAAGAGTGACTGCTCTTAGGAAATTGGCACTGACTGTTCTTGGCCTCTGGCCTGGGATTGGCCATTCCCTTGGCTTTTCATGCCCTGTGATTCTTCATTTCTTTATCCTGCTTTTCAATTTCACTTTTTGTTCTCTGTAAGGCAGCATCAGCCATGTTGAATGCAGCTATTTGCATTTGCTGGGGCCATCTCAGAAGTTCCAATGGATTGAATTGGGTACCGTGTGTGTAATTTGGTACAGGCACCCCTTCCCTCTACAGGGAGGTGACACACCTCCTTATTTATAGCAATTATCCCAGCTGATGGAGCTCATCGAGCCAGCCCTCTTGCTCACTTGATGGGGACAGATTTTTTTTGAGGAACTGCTGATTCCCTGTTTGAATCCTGTCATCAATATCCATGTGTGAAATTATTAATTACAAATCACAATGGAATGATCTTGCAGCAAAAGACTGAACAGATTTATTTGAAGGTCACTGTTAGAATCAGCCCTCTGTGATACATTTATAAACTGAACGTTTAATTTTGTTTCATTGTTAATTGAGTGCTCATTCAATAGTTTACTATTGTGTGTCAAAATAGGTTTTGCTATATATGGAAAATGTAGGATGGAAGTATTGCTGTGCCTTAGGTAGCTTTTAATTTCAGAATTTGAAAGGCCTAAAGCATGTTTTTGGGAAAAAGCAAAGATACCTTAAGAGTATAATGACAATTGCTTTCTGCAGTCACGATGACAATACTAAACACAAAATTTTGCAGATAATATGTAGTAAATGATATTAAGATGGTGATGTTGGTAAAGAAAATGATATTCTGAACGTATCATTGCTTATTTAGGCATTGATTTTTGTGTGTCTTTAACTTTTCCATGTCAATGTGGACAACACCTAAAAGATGATTTTCAATGCCATCTTGGTATTATCACTGATCACAATATTCCCACAAATAGTGATGGCTGTATTATTATAAATTAGTCATAGATTCTCATTGGAAATATTCAACTGTAATCCAGTAATAGCTAAACAATTTGTCTTCATGAAGAAACTTCTGGGATATGACTACTGGGATGTCAGCTGGGGTCATGTGGTGTCTATCTGGCTAGGTGACCAGTGAACAGTAAAAGGATATGTCCAGATAAAAATGATGAGCACCCCCCCCATCATTTACCTTTCACTCTTCTTTTACAACCTTTCTTACCAAGACTCATCTACATATTTTTGTTTTTTTCTCACTTTCCACTATAGTCAGGATAATTATAATTATTGAGATTCACCATTCTAAGAATCTTACACATGTAATATATTTTTTAATCTTAACAAATATATGAGCTAAGTACTGCTATTTGGTTTCTTTTTATTCCTCAGACAACTTGAGTAGTTCACCCAAAATATCTGATATTTTAGTATACTCTAAACCACTATGACTATTTAGCACAGGATCGAGTGATTTGAGATTTTCTGGCCTTTTGCCTCATCTGACTCGGTGAACCATTTTTATTGTCAGCATCATTATTGTTATCACCTTTAGCCTACACATAACCATTATATTCTAGGTGACATACACTATTTCATTTATGTCTCCTCAAAAACCAAGACTATCATTTTTTCTACTTAATAGTTAAAGAAGCCAACTTCAGCTTTAATATGTGGTATATATTATATAATATGTATACATATAGATGATATATTAAAAGAAGTGGCTACACAAGTAAATTACAGTTAGGCAGTAGTCAAATCTATGACTCCATATCCCCATTCTTATCAAGTGTGTCGCTCTGTCATGTATAACATTGCATAGAATACCTTGGTGGATGCTGTGTTTATTATGATGGAATGTGATGATGGTGTGGAGACTTATATGCCTCATGGCTAGATTTTTTTGTGCACTCTCAGCATGTTATCCTTACATAGAAGTTCTGCTATAAAACCTGGTTCCTTGTATCCAGGGCAGTGATAAAAGTTACTGGGTTTTATCTGATTACTGATCACTCCACTATGCTAAGCGAGCTTCCATTGGATACAATAAATTATATAATTTAGTGTGGTGGATCTGTGCTACAGTGTACCTATAACTTGGGTTTATGTTCAGCCTCTCCTGATCTCTCTTCAACTAGCTCTCCTCTATGACAATTCAGAATGGCAGCGAAAGAAGCAAAGACTACTTTAAAAATGTTCCCATTTTCATATCACCCTAGAGAATTTTTGAATACTCCCTGCTTCCTTTCTTTTGATTATTTTTCATATGTGGAAATCTTCAAAGGGCTGAATTTGGATTCATAAGATATTTTATAAAATACACTATTCTTTAGTTAATGTCTGCACCCCTGTGAACTGAACCTTTGAATGCAATGCTTTGATACTCCTTGAAAACTGTGCTGGTCCTTCACACATTTGTTGGAATGAATTTATAAAATAATTTCTCAAAGTGGATTTTGGTTAGGTCATGGAGAGTGAGATCATGAAGGTTCTGGGTGCCTGGGGAAATTTGGGAGGCAGGGGTTGTTCCACTAGAAGGAAAAGGAGAGAAGAGGACAATATAATGAGGTGGGAGGCATTTTGCTCACTATACAATTTCCCCTAGGACAAACTGTGTATACGGTTCCTGTTGTACTTTCTGTCTTTTTTAGTATGAGGAAGATTTCTGGTAATAATGATCTACTTTCAGAAACTACATGCATGATAAAGTTGTCTGCCTCAGGCTACCTTTATTGATTGTTTTCAGAAAAAATGTGTGATAAGCTGGGACTGCATTTTGGCATACATTGCACTGTCTTTTCCAGCATATATTTTTCTCAGTTCATTTGACTTGTTAGGTCATGGTGGGAGTGGAAGCGTAGCAGAATAGATAGTAAAGGTAGAAGGGTGGATGTGTTTTCATAATTTTAAGACTGAAAAGCAAACACCTTAATGTAAAAGTATATTTAAAGCTGCACAGTAGCATACATATGTTGGTTACCTAAGATTTTGTTGAGGGATTTTATGTTTTGTTTAATCTTCACTGATAAAATGCACAGGATATACTCTAGTTAATCATATCCTTCAAGGTGAGATCCAGAATTGAAACTAGTGTTCTAGACATTGTAGAACCACAATAATTAAAGCTTACAGAGTGAATCATTGACTGCTCTAGGATCAGATAGATGTATTACATCTGTTCCCTAGATGAGGATACATTTTCTAGCCATATTCAAGTTCAGCTACAGATGATAATAGCCTGTGTTGATTTGTACATTTGTACATTATTCATTGCAGTTAGACAGTCTCCATTTATATCCTGTCCTACCACTTGCCAATTAGATGACGTTGGGCAAATTACTTTACCTTTTAATTGTGGGTAATAAGAATTTAAGTCATAGAAATACTCAGAATAGCCTCTGCTTAATAGTAAGCAGTCAGGAATTATTAGTTATTATCATTAGACCCTAGAAGGGCTCTAAAAGAAATTCTCAACTACTTTTCAGGGTCTTTCTTATCAGCACTATTAGCACTGAGACCATCATAATTCTATAGGAAAAGTAGTTCCTCTGGGCCATTTCTGCTTTTGACAGTGGAGATGGCTCTATAGATTAATTATGGACTTTGCTTCTTCAAGGCATCACATTTTTAACATTCATAGTTCTTCCTGAAGGAAAAGAAATATTTTTGACTTGAGTTCTTATACTATAATATTTAGTGGCTGGTTTGCACAATTAATCAAGTGTTTTCATAATCTGGCTATTCTCTTGGACTTGTAGAATTTCAAATTAGTAAGACTAGAATTTTAAATTACTTTTGCATATCTAAGCTGTGCCATATGTATAAAAGGAAGTACAAAAAATACAAGAATCATTTAGACTGATGAAGGGGAAATATTCCATAATGCAAAGTTTTGCCATTTTGTTGCTGTGGGTTCTAGGTATATCCTGGTTTCCCCTCACAAATGTAATATTTGTGAAATGTTCACCTAGTGATCATCTAGCCTACATGAGAATGCTGTCCTCATTCCCCAAATAGTTTCCCTCTTTCTTTGGATGAATTTATCAGAAAATGCTGTCTTCTTGAGGTTATATTCTCTCTCCTGGTTGTCTCTGCCCTTGGTTCTTCCCTCCATGGGATCATCAATCATAAAATGATAATTTTATTTTAAAACATTGGATATATTTCTTCCTGTCTTTCTCAGTAGGTTGTGCTTCACATTAACCAAATGACGTAAGTAATTTCATTGATTGATCTTCAGTATATCAACTGATTAGCATTTTGGAATTTACTGGAATTTGTATGGAATTTACTGGAAAGCCCAAATCAACAGAGTCTCCCAATGTTCTTACTTCTATAAAGGGTTGTAATCTTAGCATTTTTGTGACTACAGAAGGCAGACATGATGTTTCAAGTCCCCTAGCAGAATTCTGATTCAATTTTGATAGGGTAAGGTTATCCCAGGACATATAGCTACAGCTTTTGCCTTTTACAGAAAACTATCACAAAACTGTAATTCTTTTGAAATTAGTTTTATCTTGGATTGAGGTAGTTACTTTTTATACTCTTGAGAGTGCCCTTCCCCGAAGAGCTTTTGGGTTGAACATTGATTTCAAATTGCAAAAATAAAAATTAGGAGAGGAGAAAGAGAGGAAAGTGAATAAGGTATCAAAGACAAAGAAAAAGAGAGGGTGGAAATAGGAAATGGATAAGAAAAATAAGTAATAATTTAAGCATAATTGTGATGTAGAGGTGACCTAAATCTGTAACACAAAGAGTTAAAAAGGCTTAAGCCAAGAAACACCATCATTTATAAAAGCAAACTGAACATTTTATATGTGATGAATATGGTTTTAAGTGCTTTATATAAACTAATTCTCCTAGTTTTCCCTAAAACACCTTGAAATATGGGTTTAATCACAATATCTGTAATTGAGACATCTGAGATAGAGGTTTCACTCAGGTTCCCCTAAAAAAACAAAGACTTTATTATGTCCAAATCTTTATGTGCTCATAAAGATAGAGGTCGAGTAATGTTCTTTAAATCATTTAGCTGAGAGGCTATGGACCTGAGAGCTGAATCCAGAGAATATTGCCCCAAAGTCTATACTTTAATAATACTCCTACCACAATGCCAACTAGCATTTATTCATCACTTACTAAATATCAACTATTCTCTTAATAATCTATATCACTAAAGCTAAACAATATTAACTCCTACATATAAAACAAAGACACAGCTATGCTAATTCATTCCTCACATCCACATAGCTAATTAAGGATGGAGTTAGAAATTTGAATCTAGCCTTCAAATTTGTGGAATGAGAAATCTTAGCCAGGGCCTTCAAGATGACTATGGTCTAATGGAGAAAAAGGGTACATATATAAGCACTTAACATACATATAGCACTCAGAAATGGTTTAAGAATACTTAACAATACTGTATTAGTAAGGGGAAATTATTGTTGTGTAATCTGCACTGAATTACAGAAGTGTAAGCAAGATGCTAAATAGTTTATCTGATGAGCGAGGTAAGTAATCTCCTAATGAGTTTATTTGGAATGCATGTGTAAAAGGCAAAGTGAAAAAAATAAGGATGGAAGAGAAAGTTTAAGGAGTTCTCATTTACAAACTCATGATGCCTTAAGAAGATACTTGTGGAATTGGAAGGGTACAAAAGTATTGAGTTCAGCTTGAACCTATCTGGGTACAGAGCTAGGAACTCTGAAAAATTCTGTGTAGAGACATTCTTGGGATGCATGCCTCTTTCTTCATACTTATTTATACTCTTGATATTTCTGAGGTATTACTCTTATCCTATTTCAATCCTGTGGGATTGAAATTTTAAATAACAAGTCTTTGCTTTCCTCTCTCCCTCAACCCCATTTTGTTTTCTTGACTGAAATGAGCCTATGGTTAATGAGACTGAGCCTAGGCTCAGTCTCCCAACTTTCCCAGAAGAGAGAATGACATCATTATATCGAAATGTTTGCATGTTCATATTTGCATAGAACCTGTATTTCATAATGTAACTTCTGTTTCTTTGGCCTTCCATTCTTTTTGTGCTCTTTCTATCCTGTATCTTTCAGTCTGCTGACCTCATGAAATTCACATCAGACTTCTCCCTTCTCAGATATACTCTTGACTAAATAGCTATGACAGATGTGCCCATGTACTTCTTTGGAGATGGTTTTCACACAAAATAATATTGATACACTCCCCATGTGTTATAATTTTGTAGTTTTCCAAATAAGTTCAATGCAAGTATTCAATTAAATGTCACTATAGTTTCATGAATGTAAGAGCACTTTCATTTTTAAGATATATGGCACATATAATCTGAAAAATAAAGACAAGTCACATAGATTAAAAATTTACCATCATGAAAATATTTCAAGATTACTCTTATTTATTTTCATAAGCCATCATTCGGGAAGTAGTGAGCTATTAGTCCTGTAGGTATGCTGAGATATCCCTAGTCTTCTATAACCATTGTAAACCATATATCTCACCATTATAACCATTATAAAATACCTCTTAGCAAAAGCCATTTCTTAGAACTTGTGCCTGGTTGTCCATGACCTCCTCATATCATTATTTCCATAGCTCAAGGCAATGAAGTCATCATCTGATAGCTCATTACGTGTATTTGGGAGTGGTTGACATCATTGTCTTAGTATTCTTTTTACATAACCATCTAGTTTCTTGGGTGTATTCCCAAAGCTAGATATTTCTGAATCTCATTTTGATTTAACAAATGTTTATTTCTAGTAAATATCAGTCTATGTGTTGAGCATATAGTTTGCAAAGAAGATGATAGTGGCACCTCTGCCCTTGGGTATTCACTTAACTCCACTTCACACGCAAAGGCCTGCCTGCCTTTCAGACATTACTACTGCAGTTCACTGATCTCATGGCTGAACTGACAGTAACTAGTACAGTGAGTGCCAGCACCACTTGAATCAGAAGAGAGTAACGAATAATTACTGTATAGCGATTGCTTTTGGATATTTTTTTCCTATCATATTTATTCTTTATTATCAAAAATACCTTACATGTGAATATGGTTTTTCAACAATGTGTAGATGAGGCAGCTACCTAATATGTTCAGAAACTAGTTGAGTTTTCTCTTAGGCTGCCTTGAGGTTGTTAACAACTTCTGTTTGTCATGTCCCAAAACCCTGATCTTGTTATTCCATCTAGATGCTTTTAAGAGTGGTGAACTCAGTATCCAATTTATAAACCTACTAGGGCTGAGCCAAGGTTGGCTCCCATTATGTATAATCTTTATATTTACATAATTACCCTTTGTCTTTACCTTCTAGATTTTTTACTTGCTTCTCTTTATACATTTTGTTTTAGTCAGTATAGAGGTTGATATTCAGTTCACATTTTATTTCACTGAAGCAATCTATTCTCATCGGTCTGTCACTTTTCCTTGTTACAGAGTTTTAGTACACTTGTTGCAATCTGAAATTATCTTATATAATTATTTTATCTCTCAAAACAATGTAAGCTTGTTACTTGATAGATGTAATAAAGAACCCTACTCTTAACTTATAGAGTAGTGTCAAACACAGAAGATGCCCTTAATAAGAACATAGGAGAAGTGGATGTATCTTTCAGATAAATATAACATTGTTATCCATTCTTGATTACAATATTACATTCTCTTTAAAAATTCTAGATTTCTGTTTGGTGCATGTTTCTAATGAATTTTTCAGATTTTACTATGTAAAATGTGTACCAAAATAGTAACTTATACTATGTAAGATTTTTTTATTTTATTCTTTAGGAGACCTATAGAGTTTAAGCAAAATAAAAACACTCATGTATAGTAAATAGCCTTGTTTTATGAATTCATCTTTATTAAGTCATCTTTTAGTAATGCATGTCCCATCTTTGAGAAATGGCATATATTTTAGGTGGCTAGACTAGTGAAGGAAATGATGTGGTAAGTGTCTGATAATGGACACCTGGATGCAATTCTTCCCTACTGTCAGCAGGGGTCTCAAAAAGCCTATCACCCACCAAAAATAATAATAAATAAATAAATAGATAGATAGATGGATAGATTTTTTTTAATTAGCAAGTTACATATTTTAATTTTGTTAATATAACAGACACTAAATTTTATTAAATACATGTAATTCAAACACTCTTTTAAAATAATACATTGTTGTGTTTTGCTTGCAAACTTTGATAACTGTTAGGCTAGTACATCAAAACACAAAGTGGAACTAATACTGATTTATTTGTATTTCTAATTAGAGTTCACAAATTCAAAGTTCTAAATACTGCACGAGGAATTGCGTGCAATGAACAGAATTGGTAGGAAAGCAGCTTACCATTTTTCAATCTGTCTCATTCTAAATTATTCAGTTACTTTGAGAAGCAGCTGATTGCTCTTATCTTTCAGAAAATGTCCTCCACTCAGCTGCGCTAAGACTGGACAGACATAGTAGCTGCCTTCCTCCTGCCCATTGCCATCCTGACTTCTGGAATCGTAGTAGCCATCTCAGAAACATGTTTACCTTCCTTCTCAGGCATCTCCTAGCAAATAGAAAAAACAACTCCAGCAAAGAATTCCTTTCTGAAGTGTTTACTTCCAGTATACCCCTTGATGTTTGCTTGTTATTCACACTGCCTGACATTCTTTCTTCAAGTTGCCTTTTCTTTTTATTGCCACCACCAACAGGCATGAATAGTTATAAAAATTAGCATGTCCAAAGCACATCTCTGAATATATATTTGTGATAGGGCATTCTCAAATGTTAAGTGCTGATTGCTAATATTTCCTTCCATTACACTACTTCTCTTTCTAAATTGATGTCTCTGTGGGAAGAAGGTTATTCAGGTAGAAGGATACTGAATGGATGGAAGAATAGCTATATCTAAAAAATATGTTTGTATTTCCAGAGATAGTGAAATATACATATGTGTAAACCTATGGCACATGCATGTATATACACATGTCTATATATTACATATGTGGTGTATAGATATTTATACATTCTATAAGCAGTATATTTATTTATCAATTAGTTATTTGTTGAATTATAATACTATATGTATCATCTTTTCCACCTTTATAATAAAAATCTAGGGATACTAGAAATTGACTATAACAATAGTCAATTTCTCCTCCGTGCTGATCAAGGGAGGTAATTCCCCTCTTCAAACTCTTATAATTTATTAAAGGTCATAAATCTCAGAACATGAAAACCTCATGATCACTAAAAAATATCATGCTAGTAAATGCAGACATTATGTAAAGTATATAATGTGCTGAGGGGAATGGAATTGTATGGCACCACAGCATTGGAATGCACTCTTGTGAACTCAAATTGATGGAATGAGTCAATCACAGGTTGTCTTAGAAAGAGAATATCCAGGAAGAGGAGGGAGAAGCTATAGGAAGGCAGCAGAGGGAGGACTTAGAAGACAGACTAAGGGATGTGGAAAGTACTAAGCTTGAGTCTTTTAGGTTTTCTCATCCCTGAGAGATTATGAGTTCAGACTAATTACTTTCAGAAACCTAACGGGAAAAGTACTCTCAAATCCACCAATTTGTTGTTAACAATCATTTACTCAATTTCCTCACAAACCTTCAGATACATCTCAGCCTCTTTTTCTCCCTAGGACTTTAGCCCTGCTTTTTTGTTCCAGCTACAGTCTTTTCCCATATTTCACATGAAGGCTCCATCTTCCTTATTCAGGTCTAATTTTAGATCCTTCAAAGTGGCTTTTCTTCACCAGATTTTATCATGACTCCTTGATGATGTTTCACAGTACCTCATAAATTAGAATTATTTTTACTTTTGTTTACTTATCATTTATTTTCCCAAGTAGACTGAAAATCCATGAACATCATGATGATAGCTGTTCCCCTCACCATATTATGTTTCCTGACACAAACTAGGAACTTAATAAATATTAGTGTTCACCAGTGCATGTATGTGTGGAAGGGGGAATAATGAGAGTAAAGTTGAAAAGATTCAAACTAGAAAAGTCTTTTTAAGGATTCAAAATAAAATTGAATCAAGATTTAATGTAACCCAAACTTGAAGAACAATTCCAAATGTTTACCTAGAAACAGTGTTACATGTTAAATATATATGTGGTTTGTAGATAAATATTTATAGTATAAACTGATGCAAATGTTTATTGGGGCATAACTCCATATTCCCCAGAGGTATAAGTATAGAAAACAAAAATAAAACTAAATATTTTAAGTATTTAAAGGCTCTTGGGCTATTAGAACCAATATTAGAATATCTTTGTCTTATAAGATTAACATCCTCATTGCAACTATACTCTTTCTAATGTATAAGATCTGTCATCATTGGCAGCAATATCAGCATCATGAATATTTATTAATTACTCTACAAGGAGTTATGCAGTCTGGCTTAAAAGAAACCCCTGCCTGCATGAAAATTTGCAAGCTATAACAAATGACATTTGTATGGGTGACAAGGTGAATTTCTATGAACCTACAAATGTCCATCAACAATTAACATATTAGTAGATTATTCCTGTGTTGACACTTCCAGTCCCAATAAATGTGTTGCCTCATATCCAGTGGTTGTTATTGAACTATTAATGTTACCCAGTGTATCATAGCAATTCTATTTTGAGGCAAGTAAAGTCGTGAATAAGTACATGCCTCTTTCTTTGTTTCTCAGAATAATTTATATTTTCTACCATTTGATCTGATGCTAATGAGAATGTCAGCCCATCAGGGGTGGGGATTCCCTCCTCATGTTCACAACTGTACTCCATCTTTACCTTTGTACTATACTCACATCATTTAGTGGCCCCAAAGTATGTGTTAAACAAACTTAAAAAAATTCATTTTTTACAAAATCTATGTTTTTGTGATGCTGTTATCTCATCTTACAAATAATAAACTGAGTTTTAGAAATATTGTCTATTTGTACATGTCAGGAAATGATGGGAAGAATACTTGAGTTTCATGATACTGTCCAACTATTGCTATTACTACTGCTGTTGGCCCTAGAGGTGCTTGCAAGTTGATGCAGTCATGATGCAGGCAGCTTCAGTATTTGGTATTCTGAACTAAGTACATAATTTATTAATATTCCCCCGGAAGTGCCAAAAAGGCAAAGTTAACCATGTCATAAATATGAGTAAAATTATAGAGTTTATCTTTATAGAAAAGTTATAGCATGCCATCCAAATAAAGTATTGTGGAAGAGGAAGGAGAGTTTGATACTTAATAAAGTGTTTTTGTGTGATTCAAGACTAGATGCATTCCCATTTAGTTCTGCATCTTATAAATTATGTCGCTTATAAAGCATGCTTAGTTTCTCTGTGCCTCAATTTCTTCAATTGTAAAATTTAAATAACTGACAAATAACAGACCGACTATAAAGTAATTATCACATAGTGTGACATGCACTGAATGTTCTATAAATGTAAATCACAATCGTAATCTATACTTTCTGTTTCAAAAATAAGAAGACACTGCAAATGTCTTTCAACTTTCATGGATAAAAATCTATTTCAAGTAATAAGTGGTGTTTTTATAGATGCTGTTCCTTATTTATATCTTTTTTTTCTAAGCTATATGAATAACTTAGTGTTACAACAGATTTTCAGGGTGAATAGTTAAACCTATACAATTGTCTTAATTGTCTTTCTTTTCCTAGACTAAAAGTACCTGATTGTATGATTTTTGCAGATAATTTCTTATATATTCCATTTGCTAGAAAGTAGAAAAAAATCAGAAGGTGTAGAATTGACAATTGGTTTAGCTAAGAGCATTTATTACCTCATAAACAATCTCCCAGATCAACTTTGCAACCACTATAACTACTAATTTTGACTATAAAGAGCCCAGAATTCAGCCTTTTTGTGTCAAAAGTGACACTGGCATACTGGAGACAGTGTTTTCAACAAGATTTTAATTACAACAAAGTCTCCTCTAATGAAAACTGGGTGTCATACCTATATTTCACTCATAAGTTCTCATAGCAATATAAATTTTAATTTGGGGAAAATTCATCAGAATTTTTCTACTCTTAATATTCTTATTAACATTAAATTATAGGCATTTCTCAGTGTAACTACTTATCCTTTTTAAACACTTTTCAATTGATTATATGAACTTAAAATTTGCTTAACCAATGACATGTAGACATATAACTTGTTCCTCTATTTTATAAATGTTACAAAAATCTATGTTGTAAATATATCTGTAAATACAAACATAAATATGTATCAGTATGTTCCTTGTAAGGCAAATTTATATATGTCAGTTGACTTGGTCAACTTGGTTTGAAGCGTTTTATGACACCTGGATTATATATTAAATCTTCTCTCAAAGGTTTTTACCAGTTTTTCGCCGGCACTTCATGATTTTGTGAGGTTCATGGTTGCTTTTCTTTACATAATTTAGTTATTATTGTCATTTATGTTTCACTATCTCATTGGCATAAGCCCAAACCTCAATTTACTATGGACCTTTGATAGAGATGAGGATCATCATTTCCAGTAACTCAGTTTTAACTCTTCCTTATAAATTAGTTTCTCTTGTTAACCTTTGTCCACTTAGTTATTGATATTTTGATTTCATTCTCTTACATGAGTAGAATATATAATTTAATTATTTGTCAAATTGTGTTTATTGAGGTAAAGCTGGTTCGCATTGCCTCAATAATATAGTATGTTAATTATAACAAAATGGTGACTCATGGAAATATTTCAGATTGAAAGCCCAAAGGGTGGAATGTTAGAAGATGATTTGCTCTGAAATTTTTTTACAGAATAGGAAAAAATGCATATTCCATGTAACATTATACAATAAGAAGGGAAAATTATTTAAATTACTTTTTTTTTTTTTAAAGATTTATTTATTTATTCGTACAGAACTGGGGTACAGGCCAGAGATGCGGAGGGTGAGAGGATTCACCAGGGACAGAGTGGGGAGCAGAACAGGCAGATCGACGAAGTACACTGCTGAGGGGAGCAGCAGGCGGGTCAGGAGAGGTCTGCCACGCCATGTGGTCACCTCCGGGGCAAGCGGGGATCGAACTCATGCGGAAGTGACTTAAGCTTCCTTGTGCTGTGCTTTAACCCGCTGCGCCACCAGGGAGGGCCCATAAATTACTTTTAATCATCTAATCTTTTATGTTAATGTTCCTTTCTTCCATTTTCTCCTTCAGTTTTTCTTCCACAGAATTTCTAATTTTATGTAGAAAAATATACAGCTGTCATTCTTTTTGATTCATTTTAATCTCACAGAAGCTCCACAGAACCTCTACAAATGTGATAACTATTGTGTGTCTTGCTCCATATTTTTCATTTACCTAAAACATGTAGTATTTGGTAGTATGTCTCTTCTTTTTCAAAATAAATACTAAAGAATTCCCTCAGTATCCTTTAATTATATTTTCTTTATCTATTGTTTCATGATACTTTGTCATATATTATACTCTTCTATCTAACTGATCTCTTTATAGGCCTTTTAAAAACTGATTTGACCTATATAAAATAAAGATGACTGGACACTGCTCTTGGATGTTGATTGAATGCTTCTACAAGGCTTTAACTCTGTGGCAGGTTGTTGACATTTGAATGTTTTATAGAAGTGAATTCTTAAAAAGATGTTGGTGAGTGCATTGGAAACCTTTTTAAATGGCTGTAATTAGCTACTCTGGGAGAATGTTACAGGTTTTGATGGGCCCCTTAGTGGCAGTTCTAGTGGCCTATCTGTTGACTGACAAAAGATTGTAGGAGAATATTTAATGTTGTTTTAATTAACAACTCCTAAAAGAAAATGTCAATTATCTTCCATTAGCCTGAGGTCTCTTATCTTTCCAAAATTCTCCCTCATTCCCTTAAATATAATACACAGAAAGACTTATTTTCTTCACATCCATCATCTTCTGGAAGTAAGACCAATGTTTAATTTTTGTATCCTGAGTTGATGATGATTTGAAGTCTAGCAAGCAAGGAAGAAAGAAACAGATTGTGCTGCCTTCAAAATGTCTACCTAGCAATGACAGGGACTATATGTTAGATGTTTTTTTTCATTAGAGCAGAAACGGGAAGGTATGGCAATCACAGAACATAATGTAACATGTATGAACATGTTTCTGTAAAAAAAGGAATTGTGAATAAATTCATCCACAAGGACAACATACAATTAAAATCTCTTTTAAAAGTGGGACATCAGGGCCCACTCTGTTGACACAATGGGCTAAAGTGCAGCACTGCAAGCTAGCCGCAGCTGCTTCAGTTGTGAGTTCGATCCCCATCCCCAGAGGTGATCCACATGGTGCAGCAGACTTCTCCTGTCTCCCCTTCTGCTCCCCTCAGCAGTGTAGTTCATTGATCTGCCTGTTCTGCTCCCCACTCTGTCAATGGAGAATCCTCTCATGTCTGCTGCACCTCTGGCCTATACCCCAGTTCTGTATGCATAAATAAATACATCTTTAAAAATAAGTAAATAAAAGCAGGGCATGATATTTGTGACTGGAGAAAGGTGAGGTTCTAGATATCTTTTTCTGAGCACATAAGATTTGGGATGAACTAGACTTTAGGTGTCTACTTACCCTGTGTGATGTCATGTGAATAATTGAATACCTATTGGCTTCAACTTTTCCTGTGAAGCAGATAATAATAGTGCTTACCTCAGAATTGTTGTAAGGATTAAATACAATGCTCTTGAGTCAGTATTTATCACATGACTAAAAAATGGTGATAATGATTATTTTTGGTGATATTAGATGCACATTTTAAGGTCTAGATGCAGAAGAAATAAAGAGGAGGGCCTTTTAAGTGGAGGCATACTTATCTCTGGGCTTTAGCTCATACAGATATCTCTATTTATATGAAAAGAGGATAGTTAGACATTGCAGAGATTTAAAAAGAAAATAATTCCTAAATCAAGGAATCTAAAATTTAATGCAGCACACTTATGGGAATCCTTTTCTCTTATCTTTTGACCATATGTCAGGGAGGATGGGACTGGCTGAGAGAAAAATGCCAGTCTCTGCTTCTCTGCTAGTGCAATGAAATCTAGATTTTGAAGTTGCCTGTGTTTGTTTATGGCTCCATTGCTGACAAGTTGCATCCTCTTACTTTTCTTAAAGTACTGCAACTTCAAGTAGTAATGAGCAGCTAGAGATTTCTCAGTATAGACAACAAATAATATTTTGCTTAAAGTCTGATTAAAATCTGTTCTTGGGTGCCCTGCAACAGATACTGTGCTTTTAGAGGGCATTTTATAATAGGAAAAAAAAAAAAGATTTTTTTCCCCGAGGATATTATTACAGAATGTATAGGCAATATTTTATAAATTTTATGCAATGCAAATGAGTTGCACTCCTCTAATAATACTAGTGTACACTACATACATGCATTGTAAAGTAAGACATAATAATATGCATTGACTATACCTCAGGTACTGGTGCAAGAACTTTATATATTAATCCACTTCACTTAAATGTTAAACTGCTTTAATTCTTTAGTGATCTTTCATTTGTCTAAGGTGAAATTTGAGCTTGAACTCAGCAGTCTGACCCCATAGTGCCTGCTTTTATCTTACACATTTTCTATGTCTCTATTATTAACCTTGGTCTAGCTCTTGAAGGCATAAGTAAGGTTCTTGGGCTTAACTGGCGATATATAGATTACCATCTTGTCCATATTTCTCCAAAGGTTTTTCTAGAATTGTCTAATCCTTCCTGAAGGATGGAGAAGTCAATCCTCTTCCCACAGCTCCAAAGCAAACACCAGTGTCCATTCTTGACCTTCACATTTGTCGTTATACCATTTCATGTTATCCCTGGTCTTCCTGCATATTGCCAATCATGTGTCTGAAAACTGCAGGCAACTTTCTCTTTGGCTCCCAAGTGATTGAATTTGAATTATTTTTTTTCTTTTTGTTTACCCCTAGATATTTATGTCAGCCATCCATGGATCATCAGTATAATCTCAAATTCTCTCATTTACTTTTGGTGCCACTGCTGACCTTTTCTAAAAGCAATGGCTGCCACACACCTCAGATGCTGTTGAGTTCCTCTTTAGGAGACAGTCAGCACAAGTTGTAAAGCAGAAAAGAGAGGCCTTAGGAGCTAAGCAACAGCAGAAAGGTAAGAAGAGACTTGGAGAAGAGTTAGGAGAGAAGGAAGGCACCAACAGAAGGAAGGCCCATTATCAAGTCTGCCCCTACCAAGAGACTTTTCACACTGTAACATATAGTTTGATTAACTCTTTGAAGGAGGAAATGAAAAGAAGTGAAAAGTGTATATAGGAACAAATGAGTGTGATGAGCATTTGGCATGTTGAATAAATAGCTTTTTACACATTTACCTAATCTTGCACAGAGCTCATAACTTTAAGCTTTTTTCATTGTTTCTGTCTCTACATGTGGCCAATTTTTAACAAGATACAAAGGTTAGTATTCTAAAAGCATCTTTGAGCCTTTCCCCTCTGTTACAGACTTAATGAGGTGTTGGGTATAAAGGACTGACCTCAAAGCATCAGTTTCATTATGTCCTGCCTCATTCCAAGCCCTGACAGCTCACCTCTCTCCTCAAGCCTCAGTGAGGTGTGTGATGCTGAGCTTTTCATACAGCTCCATGCTCAGGATCTTGTTAGGTTCAAGAATTTACTTCTGAGGCTCCTGGAGGAATAACATACAACTCTCTATATAATAAAATAGTATAGCCTGCTTTTCAACTGACCATTTTCATTCTAACAGATAAAGAATCATTGAATGTTAAAAAAAAAATTGCTTGTTCTAACCATTATTAAGCAGTTGCTGGGATTTTTAGAGATTAGTGACACTACATTTATGTACATGAGTGACGCAGTCTCTGACTGGGTTATAAATGATAACCAGACCCCTATCTAGTTATGTCACAAAGATATGAAACAAGGAAAGTGTGTATATAGTGATAATGGTGATGAAAAATAATACATATTTCAACAAGACAGTGGAAGAATATAGGGACAGTCATATTAGTAGTAACTACCCATTTTTGATAACCCACAAAATGCCAGCCTACCAAAAATTGGGTAGGCATTTTTCTAATATTTTGTTTCATGAAACCAAGAAAATTGGGCATCAGGAAATTTGAGTAACTTGCCTTAATTCATGCTGTCTTTTAATTAGCAAGCAGAAGTTTTATATCAGGTATGTCTGATACCCAAATCCATTTTGTCCCTGCCCTTTCCTGGACACTATCCTTGAGTCAAATAGAAAACTCAGTAGCACAGTGAAGAAGAACAAGCTGACTTAAATGATATTTAAAAAATGTATATCATCCAAAGTCTTAGCTGCTGGTTGGGTGAAATACCTTCTTGGTCAAATGTTGACAGACCTAAGAGAGCCCTCTGATATTCCACTGCCTCATCCTGCAGCTACAGGGGTTGGGGGAAAGCACAGCAGCATATCTAGGGTGGCTCATGTGAAAAAATAACATGGTCAGAAAACTTATCCCACAAGAAATGACCATAATTATTTCATATTTGAAAAAAATATGAAACGAACAAACAAACAAACAAAAAAGTGCCTCAATTCTTTCAACATTGTTTCCAGGTCTCAGTAATATTTAGGCTTCCATTGAAATAAGGAAGTGTTCAAACTTAAGTGTATTGTCTGTCTCCTGTAATACAGGGGATGAGAATGTGGGGAGCACCTGCAAGCAATAACTTGACTTACTCCTTTACTAGGTTTTCCCAACCTGTAACAGTGCACAAATAACGATATGATCTGGGGAGGGGTCACCTCAGAGATGATATTTTATTTATTAAT